>NW_018405816.1:357034-364988 GCF_002113885.1 Mizuhopecten yessoensis
ATGGTATGAGGGTGGTCTGTGTAATGGAGATGGAGGATGGTATGAGGGTGGTCTGTGTAATGGAGATGGAGGATGGTATGAGGGTGGTCTGTGTAATGGAGATGGAGGATGGTATGAGGGTGGTCTGTGTAATGGAGATGGAGGATGGTATGAGGGTGGTCTGTGTAATGGAGATGGAGGATGGTATGAGGGTGGTCTGTGTAATGGAGATGGAGGATGGTATGAGGGTGGTCTGTGTAATGGAGATGGAGGATGGTATGAGGGTGGTCTGTGTAATGGAGATGGAGGATGGTATGAGGGTGGTCTGTGTAATGGAGATGGAGGATGGTATGAGGGTGGTCTGTGTAATGGAGATGGAGGATGGTATGAGGGTGGTCTGTGTAATGGAGATGGAGGATGGTATGAGGGTGGTCTGTGTAATGGAGATGGAGGATGGTATGAGGGTGGTGTATGAGCTATGAGGAACCTCCTCATTAGTAACGATAATGATGGTTACCCATTACTCTGGAATCTAGGAAGTTGGCAAGGTGAAGGGGGTAAGTGTGAAACTGACATAAAACAATTACCTGTGCTTCATTTCTAGTATTATCTAATCACAATATACTTCGCTAAAACTTGGTAGTTTTTCTCTCCATAGCTCAAC
Organism: Mizuhopecten yessoensis; assembly: GCF_002113885.1. Classification (NCBI taxonomy): domain Eukaryota; kingdom Metazoa; phylum Mollusca; class Bivalvia; order Pectinida; family Pectinidae; genus Mizuhopecten; species Mizuhopecten yessoensis. The sequence continues at coordinate 357,678 of NW_018405816.1, forward strand.
CCAAACCTTGAGTACGAACCTATCTGGTGTTTAACCACTAAATTCCTCAAGTTTGACTTCCTGAACCTAACAGCTATTCAAACCTACATTATGACACCTAGAGAGCCGTTAGAGTTCCAATAGGTGTCTATCAATTACAGTAACACCAACAAAATACCCCCACCCACTCCAGCCCACCATCATACTACTGCATTCTGAAAATATAATTGAATTTCTAGAATTGTTCCATCAGATATAAAACATAGCTAATGAAAACATTGATGTATCAGATTACACATGTACCGATACAGTACAACACCAGTCATACATGAGATGCTTGGTGATGCAATATAGCTGCAGGTAAAATGAACAGGTACGTTTCCATTAAGTACCACACAGGTAAGATTTATAACACAGGTGTTTTGTGGAAAGGCCATCAGACCAAGGAAGTTATAGGTGGGCTAGCTTTCTAGTGCTAATTTCACACATCATTTCTAATGAAGTGTGGTTTTTTTTAAAGAAGGAACATCAAAGTAAAGTACATATCTGCATGCCTACCAAACATTGTGAAATATTTTAAAAGAACCATCCCTAAAAAGGAGAAAAATTAACAAAACAACATGTAATAGACATGTTTTGGGTACAATACCCCAATGAATGATTTGGTTTTTTGTGTCTGATAACAAAACAGAAACAACATGGAAATGACTATTAGGTCAAAAATACTGAAGACAGCAATTAAGGGGCAAAAGGGCCTTGTATCACTAACTGGGCTATTTGAAGGTGAGGTTACTTGAGCAGTTTGGGAGGATAGCCCCCAGGCATACTATCCACATAAATTGTATAAAGTTGTTTTGATCCTCATGGGCTAATGAAGCTTACACAGCAGTTTGGTTAAAACCAATGCTCAGCTAAGGTAAGAGATGTCATTCAAAGCAAATCTACCACTAGGAACCCTTAACCCCCCACACCCCACTGTTTGATGAAAAGGTTGGTAGTCAAGAAATGATGGCCAAAAGAGGGATGATGCACCACCACCTAAGCTCATTTGTACGAGGTGAACATCCATCTTGTTCTAACCCAATCTCAAAACTGAACATGCAACCTTATGAACTAAGGGAACCTACATCTCATGATGCTGACTTAATTAGTGATAGGGGTTAAAACATAATGTATGTATTACCAATCAGTGATAGGGGTTAAAACATACTGTATGTATTACCAATCAGTGATAGGGGTTAAAACATAATACCAATTAGTGGACTGTTGAGATAACTCACAAGAACATGGTGAATTTATGAACGTAGAAATGTTGACAAAACAGTATCTCCTTAGGTGCGTATGATATCATCAGTAAACAAGACGTTAGATAGGGTTACTTGTTGTCAGTTAATGAAAGAAAAGGACTAACAGCACTGCACCAACATATGATTCATTTGTTCTACAATGACAGGAAATACCAGATCATTCATAAGAATCAAATGACTATATAGGTCCAGTAGGAATCACTTCCACGTATAAAACCATATTTGAATAATTTCCAAAGACTTTGAAGTTATTTAGGTGCAGATGCTGCCTTGCACTGAACAACCAGCCCTAAACTGTACAAAAACATGCCATGTAAGGCAAGCTCTACCACACTGAACAACCAGCCCTAAACTGTACCAAAACATGTCATGTAAGGCTAGCTCTACCACACTGAACAACCAGCCCTATACTGTACCAAAACATGTCATGTAAGGCAAGCTCTACAACACTGAACAACCAGCCCTAAACTGTACCAAAACATGCCATGTAAGGCAAGCTCTACCACACAACTTTTCTGTCAAACAGGAACTCTGCTTGATAACCAATATAAGTTCATTTTACCTATATAAACTGTTTGCTGGATTCCAAACAAATCTTATATACTCATTTGCACCGAGGTAAAAAGGCATTAACTCATTTACCCCTGAAATTTAATAATGAACTATTCCATCCTTTGAATTGGAAGAGTTCAAATGTGTTATCAGGAGTGTATGAGTTAAAAGTCTAAATCTACATTTTAGTGTTCTAAATCTAGTTTTTTTTACATTTTAATAGACATACATTCAGGACATCAGATACTCACAATTTTTATTTAAATAATTTGATAAAATAATTTGAAATAATCTTTTTGAGAACATGTTAAATTATTCATAAAGACTTGATATGGTATATGTGACCTTTGAACTTTAACAGGAAACTTATTTGACCTTCCAGCTGTCCTAGCAGTTGATCGTCTGATGATTGAATCATCTCAATTTCTTTATTCCTAATTCTAATACCAAAATATTGTCTATTTGTAAGGAATGTGATATTTAGTCAAGGTCGTAGCTCGTAAGTAAGGTATATTACCCGGGATACCTAGACTGCATATTTTGGCAGACACATGTACTCTTTACAGACAAGATGTCAACCTGTTCTCATTAACACATTAGTGGTCTTCACAGTTGACTTCTAGACTGTGCCAGTAGCTGGCAATAACGGCAAGAAAATGGTGGTTTTGGTGCCAAACCAATTGGACATTGACAATGTTACTCGTGTATATCACATAACCCTTTCCATGCAGTCATTGATATTAATTATCTTTACACCAATTTCTGTATGACACCGCAGAGAAAAGGAATGTCACACGATTATATGATAATCATCTGTCTGCCATTACTGCCATGAAGACATAATGACAAAAAGATTGTTTGCAATGCCTGGCAAACTGTGTAGCAATTAGTCTGATCATCCCTCTATACCTGCTAACACGTACTGTCAGAGGGAGCCGTGGTGTTGAGCGGTAGTAATGTTTAATAGCCACAGAATCCATTGTACCACTTCCTGCTCACTTCTCGGCAATTCATTTACAGAGAGATAATGAAACTGATTATACCCTGAACACATAACTTGTAACGATATTAAAGGTACATACGGCGGAGATAGCAGCCCCGATTATACCTGTAATCCGTTACTGTGTGGTTTGGCACCTATAACTAATGCTAAGCAGAAGTGCACAGAATCAGCTTTGTTTTTATATCACGGTGGCATATTTTTGGCAATAATTACATGCATGCCTCTAAAAACCCACCTGTTGCTCCTCTAAATCAACAAGGGCCATGCACTCCCTCCCCTATTCTAAATAAACAAGTCATGTCCCCCTGTTTATTCATCTACACAAAGGTCGTGTCCTTCCTTTCCTGGATCAACATATCCTCATGTATTCCTCTATCTCTTGATCTTGATCAACACAATCGTGTTTGCATCTCCCCTCCTTTAAATGAAAACACAGGCCATGTCCTCCCCCTTCCACTTCAACTGTTACTAAATGTGTGAGATTAGGGCGGGTTAGTGACTAATTAAGTTAAGTAGTCAGGGCGTACAAGGTACACGCAGGTTACTGTGGCATCATAAGTTACAGTAAAAACATATACAGAACGTTCTGCTGATCAAAGATAATTACCTACCACTGTTTAGTGTTTGATGTTTTTTCTTTCTATGATTTTTTTGCAGGAGTTTGCGGTTAGACCAATGTTATCTTCTAGAAACGTTATCCACATGTGCTATGAACGGAATTTATTTAGATGGCAGAAAAAAAGTGCAAAACCGCAAGCTATCCCAATTACGATCCAAGTGGGAAACAGTGGTTACAATGGGATTCCTGTGTTATAGGACTTCAATGCCATTTACATATGAACCACTGTGTGTATGATTCCCCCCCCCCTCCCCTCAGACTCTCCTCCCTTGCCCAGGCTCTCTCCCCTTCCTCATCTACAGGCTCTCCCCCTCCTTCAGACTCTCCCTCCTCCCCGAGGCTTTTCCCTTCTCCCTCAGTCTCTCCCTCCTCCCTCAGACTCTCCCTCCTCCCCAGACCCCCCTTCCTCCACTAGACTCTCCCCTCCTCTCTCAGCCTCTCCCTCATCCCCAGGCTCCCCCTCTCCCTCAGGCTCTCCCTCCTCCCCTAGGCTCTCCCCTCCTCCCTCAGGCTCTCCCTCCTCCCCAGGCTTTCCCCTCCTCCCTCAGCCTCTCCCTCCTCCCTCAGGCTCTCTCTCCTCCCTTAGCCTCTCCCTCCTCCCTCAGGCTCTCTCTCCTCCCTCAGGCTCTCCCTCCTCCCTCAGGCTCTCCCTCCCCCCTCAGGCTCTCCCTCCTTTCCAAGCTATCTCCTCCTCCCTAGCATCTCCCTCCTCCCCATTCTGTCCCCCTCCCTCAGGCTCTCCCTCCTCCCCAGGCTCTCCCCTCAGGCTCTCCCTCCTTCCCAAGCTATCCCCCTCCCTCAGGCTCTTCCTCCTTTCCAGGCTCCTCCCTCAGGCTCTCCCTCCTTCCCAAGCTATCCCCTCCACCCTAGCCTCTCCCTCCTCCCCATTCTCTCCCCCTCCCTCAGGCTCTCATTTCCTCCCTAAAGACTCTCCCTCCTCCTCAGGCTGTCCCCCTCCCTCAGGTTCTCCCTCCTCACCTAACTATTCCCTCCTCCCTCAGCCTCTCCCTCCTCCCGCTTTTCCTCAGTCTCTCCTTCCTCCCCTAGACTCACCCCTCCTCCCTCAGGCTCTCCATAGCCTCTCCATCCCCCATTCTCTCCCCCTCCTTCAGGCTCTCCTTCCTCCCCAGGCTCCTTCCTCAGGCTCTCCCCCCTCCCCAAGCTATCCCTTCCTCCCTAGCCTCTCCCTCCTCCTCATTCTCTCCCCCTCTCCAGACTCTCCCTCATCCCCAAGACTCCCGTCAGACTCTCCCTCTTCCCCAAGGCTCCCTCAGGCTCTCCCCCCTCCCCAAGCTATCCCTTCCTCCCTAGCCTCTCCCTCCCTCCTCCTCATTCTCTCCCCCTCCCTCAGACTCTCCCTCTTCCCCAAGGCTCCTGTCAGACTCTCCCTCTTCCCCAAGGCTCCCGTCAGGCTCTCCCTCCTCCCCAAGCTATCCCCTCCTCCCTAGCCTCTCCCCCTCCCTCAGACTCTCCCTCTTCCCCAAGGCTCCTGTCAGACTCTCTCTCTTCCCCAAGGCTCCTGTCATACTCTCCCTCTTCCCCAAGGCTCCCTCAGGCTCTCCCTCCTTCCCAAGCTATCCCCTCCTCCCTAGCCTCCTTCTCCCTCCTCCTCATTTTCTCCCCCTCCCTCAGACTCTCCCTCTTCCCCAAGGCTCCTGTCAGACTCTCCCTCTTCCCCAAGGCTCCCGTCAGGCTCTCCCTCCTCCCCAAGCTATCCCCTCCTCCCTAGCCTCTCCCCCTCCCTCAGACTCTCCCTCTTCCCCAAGGCTCCTGTCAGACTCTCTCTCTTCCCCAAGGCTCCTGTCATACTCTCCCTCTTCCCCAAGGCTCCCTCAGGCTCTCCCTCCTTCCCAAGCTATCCCCTCCTCCCTAGCCTCCTTCTCCCTCCTCCTCATTTTCTCCCCCTCCCTCAGACTCTCCCTCATCCCCAAGGCTCCTGTCAGACTCTCCCTCTTCCCCAAGGCTCCCGTCAGGCTCTCCCTCCTCCCTAGCCTCTCCCTCCCTCCTCCTCATTCTCTCCCCCTCCCTCAGACTCTCCCTCTTCCCCAAGGCTCCTGTCAGACTCTCTCTCTTCCCCAAGGCTCCCGTCAGGCTCTCCCTCCTCCCCATTCTTTCCCTCTCCCTCAGGCTCTCAGTTCCTCCCGTCAGGCTCTCCCTCCTCCCCAAGCTATCCCCTCCTCCCTAGCCTCTCCCTCCTCCCCATTCTCTCCTCCTCCCTCAGGCTCTCAGTTCCTCCCTCAAGACTCTCCCTCCTCCCCTAAGCTCCCCCCTCCAATCATCTGCTGTACTTGGGAGCAATTGGTACTTCAACTATAAGAGTCACTTTTCTTGGAAACAAACACCTGTTAGAATGTCTGATTCCAACAGAAGAAGCAAGGCCCCTAGAATTCTGACACTACCCTGTACAGCTAATGAGGGGATTAGACAGTAAGCTGTATGACACACTGACCTGTATGATGTAACAGGATGCTGGTTTACTCAGATACATGCCAAATGAACCCAGTGTTGGAATTCTTTCTTCAAATACCAGGAACCAGTGTTAGACAAACCATTTGGCAAGGAAGCAATATTTGTACCTATTGAATAGCTCCACAAAAACCCTTCTCTAATGTGATACATGTATTGTGGAGAGTTCCGGTTACTGAGAGTAGCTGGGTATGGGTATATCCCCTACGTTGGGCTGTGTATGGGTATATACTCTACGCTGGGCTGTGTATGGGTATATCCTCTATGTTGGGCTGTGTATGGGTATATACTCTACGCTGGGCTGTGTATGGGTATATACTCTATGTTGGGCTGTGTATGGGTATATCCTCTATGTTGGGCTGTGTATGGGTATATACTCTATGCTGGGCTGTGTATGGGTATATACTCTATGTTGGGCTGTGTATGGGTATATCCTCTATGTTGGGCTGTGTATGGGTATATACTCTATGTTGGGCTGTGTATGGGTATATACTCTATGTTGGGCTGTGTATGGGTATATCCTCTATGTTGGGCTGTGTATGGGTATATACTCTATGTTGGGCTGTGTATGGGTATATACTCTATGTTGGGCTGTGTATGGGTATATCCTCTATGTTGGGCTGTGTATGGGTATATACTCTATGTTGGGCTGTGTATGGGTATATACTCTATGTTGGGCTGTGTATGGGTATATCCTCTATGTTGGGCTGTGTATGGGTATATACTCTATGTTGGGCTGTGTATGGGTATATACTCTATGTTGGGCTGTGTATGGGTATATCCTCTATGTTGGGCTGTGTATGGGTATATCCTCTATGTTGGGCTGTGTATGGGTATATACTCTATGTTGGGCTGTGTATGGGTATATACTCTATGTTGGGCTGTGTATGGGTATATCCTCTATGTTGGGCTGTGTATGGGTATATCCTCTATGTTGGGCTGTGTATGGGTATATCCTCTATGTTGGGCTGTGTATGGGTATATCCTCTATGTTGGGCTGTGTATGGGTATATCCTCTATGTTGGGCTGTGTATGGGTATATCCTCTATGTTGGGCTGTGTATGCGGTATATCCTCTATGTTGGGCTGTGTATGGGTATATCCTCTACGTTGGGTTGTGTATGGGTATATCCTCTATGTTGGGCTGTGTATGCGGTATATCCTCTATGTTGGGCTGTGTATGGGTATATCCTCTATGTTGGTTTTGATCTTTCTCATGCCTGTTACACAATGTCAGAGAAACAAAAGGGACTTGTGTTTGACAAGAGGTCCATAGGGCCTGTATCGCTCACCTGGATATCTAAGCAATCATGGCAGAATATTCTCCAAATGAGATCCATGGGAATATGCCAGACCCCAAGGCCAATCCTTGTAGCATATATATCT
>NW_018405816.1:365449-389883 GCF_002113885.1 Mizuhopecten yessoensis
ACCTGTACTGTCTTATACTGTACCACATACCTGTAATGTCTTATACTGTACCACAGACCTGTAATGTCTTATACTGTACCACAGACATGTAATGTCTTATACTGTACCACAGACCTGTAATGTCTTATACTGTACCACAGACCTGTACTGTCTTATACTGTACCACATACCTGTACTGTCTTATACTGTACCACATACCTGTAATGTCTTATACTGTACCACATACCTGTAATGTCTTATACTGTACCACATACTTGTCATGTCTTATACTGTACCACAGACCTGTCATGTCTTATACTGTGCCACAGACATGAAATGTCTTATACTGTACCACAGACCTGTAATGTCTTATACTGTACCACAGACCTGTAATGTCTTATACTGTAACACAGACCTGTACTGTCTTAAACTGTAACACAGACCTGTACTGTCTTAAACTGTAACACAGACCTGTACTGTCTTAAACTGTAACACAGACCTGTACTGTCTTAAACTGTACCACAGACCTGTACTGTCTTATACTATACCACAGACCTGTCATGTCTTATACTGTACCACATACCTGTACTGTCTTATACTGTACCACAGACCTGTACTGTCTTATACTGTAACACAGATCTGTACTGTCTTATACTGTACCACATACCTGTAATGTCTTATAATGTACCACATACTTGTCATGTCTTATACTGTACCACAGACCTGTACTGTCTTATACTGTAACACAGATCTGTACTGTCTTATACTGTACCACATACCTGTCATGTCTTATACTGTACAACATACCTTGTAATGTCTTGTACTATGCCACAGACCTGTACTGTCTTATACTATACCACAGACCTGTCATGTCTTATACTGTACCACATACCTCGTAATGTCTTGTACTATGCCACAGACCTGTACTGTCTTATACTGTAACACAGATCTGTACTGTCTTATACTGTACCACAGACCTGTTCTGTCTTATACTGTAACACAGACCTGTACTGTCTTATACTGTAACACAGATCTGTACTGTCTTATACTGTACCACAGACATGTACTGTCTTATACTGTGCCACAGACCTGTAATGTCTTATACTGTACCACAGGCTAACAATGCCTTATACTGTACCACATATCTGTAATGTCTTATACTGTAACACAGACCTGTACTGTCTTATACTGTGCCACAGACCTGTAATGTCTTATACTGTGCCACATACCTGTATTGTCTTATACTGTACCACAGACCTGTAATGTCTTATACTGTACCACAGACCTGTAATGTCTTATACTGTACCACAGACCTGTAATGTCTTATACTGTACCACAGACCTGTAATGTCTTATACTGTACCACAGACCTGTAATGTCTTATACTGTACCACAGACCTGTAATGTCTTATACTGTACCACAGACCTGTAATGTCTTATACTGTACCACAGACCTGTAATGTCTTATACTGTACCACAGACCTGTAATGTCTTATACTGTGCCACAGACATGAAATGTCTTAAACTGTACCACAGATCAGTAATGTCCTAAATTGTACCACAAACCTGTAATGTCCGAAATTGTACCACATACCTGTACTGTCTACTGTGCCACATACCTGTAATGTCTTATACTGCACCACATACCTGTAATGTCTTATACTGTACCACAGACCTGTAATGTCTTATTATATACTGTGCCACAGACATGAAATGTCTTAAACTGTACCACAGATCAATAATGTCCTTAATTGTACCACAAACCTGTAATGTCTTAAATTGTACCACAGACCTGTAATGTATTATACTGTACCACAGACCTGTAATGTCTTATACTGTGCCACAGACATGAAATGTCTTAAACTGTACCAAAGATTAGTAATGTCCTAAATTGTACCACAAACCTGTAATGTCCTAAATTGTACACATACCTGTACTGTCTACTGTGCCACAGACCTGTACTGTCTACTGTGCCACAGACCTGTACTGTCTACTGTGCCACATACCTGTACTGTCTACTGTGCCACAGACCTGTAATGTCTACTGTACCACAGACATTATTATTTATTAAATTGTACCTTAGCCTTTTTTATGTCTGATACTGTACTCACAGTATATGCCTGTACTGAACCAAAGACATCCACCTGTGGTAAACTGTATCCTGGTTTTATGATTTGTGTATACTGTACCACAGACTTATATCTATGATATCTTATACAGTATCACAGTTCTATTACAAAATTTGTGGTGTAACTGACTTTTCAAAAATTGAGATATAACTTAATTACATTACATCTCCATAAATAAATTTATTATCTATTTTAAATATCAGATAAAGATGTCATCTTACCAACATACCCAGAAACACAGATATCATCTAATTTACATACCCATAAATAAAGATGTCTTCGAAAGTTGCCTGCCATTATGAGTGCAGCCTCATGGGTATAGTAAAACCATGAATACCCCACGAAAGTCACATTGATGGAGCCAGACTTGTTAGTGCTATTCCTTCCTGTGCACTGTGTGTTTGACTGGCAATGCCCGGGACCCCAGTCCTATATATACAACCTACCCACGGCACCAGCAGCCACCAGGTAGGGCTGGCTGACTGTGGTACCTCTGTAAATACAGACCCCCGAATCACACACACCAAAAAACACAAAGAGACCATGAGCCATGTATAATAACTGGAGGAAAGCAATGGGCAGCAGAGCCACCAACCACCACACCATTCTATCTAAATAACGGTGTAAAAAACGGCTCCTGTGATGATTCTTCCCACCAGGTATGTGTATTACAGAGATGCCTAGCTATTGGCCATTGGCCAGACCACAAAATTAAGCATTAACACAAACTCCTTAGCATTCTCATAACATTTACACCCTGCATCAGTACCAGGGGAATCGTCACACAACAATTACTACCCTAAAATACATTGCCCGGAGCACCCACTTCAATCACATTCATCTGTTACATGTGATGATGGTGGGGATTAAGAGACATAGAGAAATAGTATCGATAGGATGTAAACAGTACTGTGGTGGTGGTGTCATGTGCCGTGGATACTGGTGTTATACCATTGTAGACTATTTGTATGAGCTCTCCATCATCAGCTGTCTGATAAATAAGCTTCCAGGTTAATTATTAATGACTTGTACTCTGTACTCAATGGAGGGCATTGGATTGCTAGAAAAATGACTTTGAATCACTGATTTGTGACATTTTGAATACCTTTCAACCTAAAATAACCTGGAAAATGAGGCAATAGCATGATAGTTATCAGATGACTGTAACAGGCAAGAACCGTTTTAAACATTTAGGACTACCTAGCTCTGCTCACAGACTGGGATACCATTTAATGCAGAGGTCCTAGTCCACACAATTTTTGAAATATGACATTTTTGTTAAAAACTATAAGTTGTCTTAATTGAAATAGCACCTGTTGATAGGAAAATAATTGTTTTCTATAAGGGACAGGTTACAAACATACAGAAAAAAATTGACCATTTTTAAAACAATCAGCTGAATGATATCTGAGCTCTGATAAAGATCAGATCAGGAAATATCTGATGGCAAAAGGGTTCCCTATCAGGACTTCTCTCTTTTTATGATTTACATTTTGTCGTTTGTTTGGTGCTGTACATCTGCTGGCCAGATCTACTACTGGAGTATAGGGTTATGAGTGGGCCAGATCTACTACTGGAGTATAGGGTGATGGGTGAGACAGACCTACTACTGGAGTATAGGGTAATGGGTGGGACAGATCTACTACTGGAGTATAGGGTAATGAGTGGGCAAGATCTACTACTGGAGTATAGGGTAATGGGTGGGCCATATCTATTACTGGAGTATAGGGTAATGGGTATGACAGATCTACTACTGGAGTATAGGGTAATGGGCGGGACAGACCTACTACTGGAGTATAGGGTGATGGGTGGGACAGATCTACTACTGGAGTATTGGGTAATGGGGGGGACAGATCTAATACTGGAGTATAGGGTAATGAGTGGGCCAGATCTACTACTGGAGTATAGGGTGATGGGTGGGCCAGATCTACTACTGGAGTATAGGGTGATGGGTGGGACAGATCTACTACTGGAGTATTGGGTAATGGGGGGGACAGATCTAATACTGGAGTATAGGGTAATGAGTGGGCCAGATCTACTACTGGAGTATAGGGTAATGTGTGGGACAGATCTACTACTGGAGTATAGGGTGATGGGTGGGACAGATCTACTACTGGAGTATAGGGTGATGGGTGGGCCAGATCTACTACTGGAGTATAGGGTGATGGGTGAGACAGACCTACTACTGGAGTATAGGGTAATGGGTCGGACAGATCTACTACTGGAGTATAGGGTGATGGGTGAGACAGACCTACTACTGGAGTATAGGGTAATGGGTGGGACAGATCTACGACTGGAGTATAGGGTAATGGGTGGGACAGATCTACGACTGGAGTATAGGGTAATGGGTGGGACAGATCTACGACTGGAGTATAGGGTAATGGGTGGGACAGATCTGCTACTGGAGTATAGGGTAATGAGTGGGCCAGATCTACTACTGGAGTATAGGGTAATGTGTGGGACAGATCTACTACTGGAGTATAGGGTGATGGGTGAGACAGACCTACTACTGGAGTATAGGGTAATGGGTGGGACAGACCTACTACTGGATTATAGGGTAATGGGTGGGACAGATCTACTACTGGAATATAGGGTAATGGATGGGACAGACCTACTACTGGAGTATAGGGTAATGGGTCGGACAGATCTACTACTGGAGTATAGGGTATTGGGTGGGACAGATCTACTACTGGAGTATAGGGTATTGGGTGGGACAGATCTACTACTGGAGTATAGGGTATTGGGTGGGACAGATCTACTACTGGAGTATAGGGTTATGGGTGGGACAGATCTACTACTGGAGTATAGGTAATGGGTGGGACAGATCTACTACTGGAGTATTGGGTAATGGGGGGGACAGATCTAATACTGGAGTATAGGGTAATGAGTGGGCCAGATCTACTACTGGAGTATAGGGTAATGGGTGGGCCATATCTATTACTGGAGTATAGGGTAATGGGTATGACAGATCTACTACTGGAGTATAGGGTAATGGGTTGGACAGATCTACTACTGGAGTATAGGGTAATGGGCGGGACAGACCTACTACTGGAGTATAGGGTGATGGGTGGGACAGATCTACTACTGGAGTATTGGGTAATGGGTGGGACAGATCTACTACTGGAGTATAGGGTAATGGGTGGGACAGATCTACTACTGGAGTATAGGGTGATGGGTGGGACAGATCTACTACTGGAGTATTGGGTAATGGGTGGGACAGATCCATACAGACCTATATATTCAATGTCTCTGTCAGCAGGCACGGAACAAAGGACCAAGGTCTCCAATAAATAGATACCCTATATTTACCTCACACAAACATAGTAAATAGTTCCTCTCTTGTGATTATTGAATTTTTTGTCTCATAATTTCTGGTATACATATCCACAAAATTCAATTCCCTACAGCAGGTCTTATATAAGTTGGGTGAAAATTCTATCAGCTTTCACAGACTTTTACTTTAGCTTCTCATGTTTATACGAAAGATTTTGTTGTCAACGATTCTTTTTAGGTAGAATTAATCTTTTGAAAACAGTGATACATTTCTGACAGCAGATCTTTTTCAAATCGTTCTATTGATGTTGCTGATGTCAGCGAAATTGATTTATGTATCTCTTATCGTCCTAAAATATCACATCCCTGTCAGAACAGACATACAACAGCACAAAAACATGCAGATTCATACAACTAAATTATTGTAAAATAGATTTTTTTCTTTGATATATATATTCAACAAAAAGTAATAAGTTTCACTAGTTTTCTCCCTCTGGGGACGGCATCATCACATGTCTGTCAAACTTTCCTTCTGTCTCCAAATGGTAACAGACTACAAACAGCGTATACGGTACCAGTTATAGATGTGTCCAGTAATAAGCCCATCCCTGTGTTAAACAGATTTTACAGGTAAGCCAACCCTGTACAGTGCGACAGGAACATACCCAGTGTCACATATTATCTACCATGTTTAATGGTGTTTAACTGATGTGACTTCCTGGATTTTTCAATAAATTAATTACAATACAGGATTAAGTGTACATGCAAACATTTTGAAGCAACAGATCCATTAGTCAAACAAAAATCCAAAATACACTGACCCTAACGATTTTCACTGGCCAAAAATAAATTCAATATGACAGGAGACAAGAATTAAATTGCCTGTACACATGTTTGGTATAATGATACAAAATCTTCATCTGTCTATTCACATATTCAGACTAACATCTACAAGACTAACTGGAATTTTACTCAAGAGTTTAAACCACCTTCGTTTGCAACATAACTTTTATAAGAAACTGAACATTGTTCATTTTTATGAGACGTGACAGGTGCTTTGAAAAAACAATAACTACGGCTATTTTGTGACCATTTTTAAACAGAACCATTAGACCTCACTTGCCTTCGAATTCAGACTTACCTAGCCCAAATATTTAGTAAACCTTGAGCATCAGACTGCTGACTCATTTTGGAAACCATAGTAAATTGTACGAGTACAAAATTTACAAGTCTAATGGGGTACACAAACACACTACAACAAAATTGTGCAAACAATTCACAAGGTATAGAATCATGTTTATATACAAAGATACAAATTTGTCTGTGAAATACTAACAGTAATAGACTACACGAAACAATAGGCTATCTTTGTGTTCTTTGTAAAAAAATAATTCATGGAAACTATTACACAATGCATGGTCAGGAATTCACCAGCTGTAGCAGCTATGAGAGACAAAGTACTAGGCACAAACTTTTACATAATTAGAGAAATGTAATATAACTAACCATCATAATTCAGGACTCGTCTGTTAATTTGGTGGACTGTTGACTTGTTTATGATCAATTTATAGCCAGTGTAGCCTTGTTCTAAAATAGCATCAGGTTGATAACAAACCCACATCTGACATTCTACCCATAGATATCATTGTAAAGTACGCCTTTGACAAAACCTGGCCAGTTACGACATACAGATCCAGTTACGGAGAACGTTGCATACAAAACCACTTCAAACGCTGACAAGACAGCACCAAAGACAATGTCCCCGCCCACAGTCGGAACCAGCAGCAGACGTGATTGGAAGATATTTTATCACATCATTTTCCATAATAAACAACATCCAGTTACTAAGTCAGTCTTTCTGTGGCTGCCAAGTATATAATTTGTGTTATTTGTTAGAAATTAACAAAGCTGCAATCAGGGAATCGGTTAAGATTTTGTTCGGCTTAATTGGTCACATGACTAAATTGAGGGACCAATGAAATTCGACCAGACCATATAACTTACCAAAGTGGCATGAAGTTTATATACTTAGAGACCATTACTAAATCTGCAAATAGTTATGCATTTTTGTGCAATCATTTAACCAATATAAAATGTGAAGGAAGGAATGTTAGGCTTTTCTTTCCTAACTTGAGGTATGAGTGATTCTGTCAACTTGAACACATATATACAATTGAGGTCCACTGATTCAGCCAGCAGTAATTTGGTGGATTAACCAACCACTACTTATCCCAGTGTCCCACTATTCAACCAGTGTTTAAGGAGACAGATTGGACTTTCTCAAAATGTTAAGTCAACTAAGCTGGCTGGATTATCATACCATCACTGTACACAGGTTCATGGCACCTGTCTCCAAGTACTACTCTTTATAAAGCCCACACTCTGCCACCAAGTACTACTCTTTATAAAGCCTACACTCTGGTACCAAGCACTACTCTTTATAAAGCCCACACTCTGGTACCAAGTACTACTCTTTATAAAGCCCACACTCTGCTACCAAGTACTACTCTTTATAAAGCCCACACTCTGGTACCAAGTACTACTCTTTATAAAGCCCACACTCTGGTACCAAGTACTACTCTTTATAAAGCCCACACTCTGGTACCAAGTACTACTCTTTATAAAGCCCACACTCTGGTACCAAGTACTACTCTTTATAAAGCCCACACTCTGGTACCAAGTACTACTCTTTATAAAGCCCACACTCTGGTACCAAGTACTACTCTTTATAAAGCCCACACTCTGGTACCAAGTACTACTCTTTATAAAGCCCACACTCTGGTACCAAGTACTACTCTTTATAAAGCCCACACTCTGGTACCAAGTACTACTCTTTATAAAGCCCACACTCTGGTACCAAGTACTACTCTTTATAAAGCCCACACTCTGGTACCAAGTACTACTCTTTATAAAGCCCACACTCTGGTACCAAGTACTACTCTTTATAAAGCCCACACTCTGGTACCAAGTACTACTCTTTATAAAGCCCACACTCTGGTACCAAGTACTACTCTTTATAAAGCCCACACTCTGGTACCAAGTACTACTCTTTATAAAGCCCACACTCTGGTACCAAGTACTACTCTTTATAAAGCCCACACTCTGGTACCAAGTACTACTCTTTATAAAGCCCACACTCTGGTACCAAGTACTACTCTTTATAAAGCCCACACTCTGGTACCAAGTACTACTCTTTATAAAGCCCACACTCTGGTACCAAGTACTACTCTTTATAAAGCCCACACTCTGGTACCAAGTACTACTCTTTATAAAGCCCACACTCTGGTACCAAGTACTACTCTTTATAAAGCCCACACTCTGGTACCAAGTACTACTCTTTATAAAGCCCACACTCTGGTACCAAGTACTACTCTTTATAAAGCCCACACTCTGGTACCAAGTACTACTCTTTATAAAGCCCACACTCTGGTACCAAGTACTACTCTTTATAAAGCCCACACTCTGGTACCAAGTACTACTCTTTATAAAGCCCACACTCTGGTACCAAGTACTACTCTTTATAAAGCCCACACTCTGGTACCAAGTACTACTCTTTATAAAGCCCACACTCTGGTACCAAGTACTACTCTTTATAAAGCCCACACTCTGGTACCAAGTACTACTCTTTATAAAGCCCACACTCTGGTACCAAGTACTACTCTTTATAAAGCCCACACTCTGGTACCAAGTACTACTCTTTATAAAGCCCACACTCTGGTACCAAGTACTACTCTTTATAAAGCCCACACTCTGGTACCAAGTACTACTCTTTATAAAGCCCACACTCTGGTACCAAGTACTACTCTTTATAAAGCCCACACTCTGGTACCAAGTACTACTCTTTATAAAGCCCACACTCTGGTACCAAGTACTACTCTTTATAAAGCCCACACTCTGGTACCAAGTACTACTCTTTATAAAGCCCACACTCTGGTACCAAGTACTACTCTTTATAAAGCCCACACTCTGGTACCAAGTACTACTCTTTATAAAGCCCACACTCTGGTACCAAGTACTACTCTTTATAAAGCCCACACTCTGGTACCAAGTTATACTCTTTATAAAGCCCACACTCTGGTACCAAGTACTATTCTTTATAAAGCCCACACTCTGGTACCAAATTATACTCTTTATAAAGCCCACACTCTGGTACCAAATATTACTCGGTATAAAGCTGTCATGCCCTGTGTCAAAAATTGATATATTACATAATAATAATCTAAATCAAGCAGTAATCTATCAAAGTTTAGAAAATATATGTAATTGGTAAATTGTTGAATCTACATCTGACAGCATCTATAAACCTGATGTATTCCTCTTTAACCTCATAAACTTCCATTAATATTACATTAATATTTATGAGCATGCTTTTTAAAAGAATTTTTTGAAGATAAACCACCACTAGACTTAGCCCTGGATGCACAATAAAATTATAAAAATAATGCAGAAAAGCACATTAAAAATGAGCAGCATAAAAGTCAACTCATATTCATCAATATAAAAGTGAAATGAATCTCAGTGATACAAACAAAACGTGAATGATGTTCAATTCAAGTGGACTGGGACTATTTCTTAAATGAAAAACAAGATGCTTTGTTCGATATAAATAGATGAAGATTAAAAGTGTTGTATACATGTACAGAGAGTCCTTCCTGTAAAGCAAGAGTTTTAATGAAGCTGATCTCAGAGTTAACACGCATCTCCATTACAACATCTACAGGAAGTAAGGATTTCCCATCAACCCACATTAACGGCATCAACCATAAATAAATCATATCTTTCTACCCACATATATATATCCACTTAAAAGTAGCAGCTACAATGCCATGTGTAATTTAATGAAAACTCCATCCCCCGATTTCTGTTAGACTACTTCTGTAAAAGCAATGCTGAATATCTTCATATTCAATGGATTTTTTGTTTTTGTACAGCGTACAGCTATATTTGATGCCAAGTGGTTGATGCAGATAATTTTTGGAATTATTGAGTTTTTTGTGTTTTATAGATGATCTGATGTTACAATTACTAAATATAACACAAGCCATACATCATTGTCTGCAGATAGAGTTAACTTTATCTACAATCTGAAGTTCACTTATATTCCCTTTTATTTCTTTTCATTTTTGTGGTAAGAGAAAAATACTCTCAGATATCTAAATTACACTACAGGAACAACAACTACTGATCTGATTTTTAAGAATGCAAAGTTGGCAGTACCCAGTCACAGAGAACACATGTTGTTCTGATCAATATTTATATCTAATGATTGTGCATCAAAAACTTTTAAATAACAACAAAAATCTTGAGATATCCAATCTCTTAGAATATAAAGGGCAAGGTCTGTATTTGACACACAAGCCCTGCATAACACAGCATGCTTAGTACCCAGCCGATGTGTGCCAATGCTCTTGTGGTTGGGATCGGAATGCAATGTGGAGTGGAGCACTCTCAGAGAAACATAAGCGGTCAATTAATGGGACGTAATCTGGGTTACAACAGGTCGTTCTTAGAACGTTGAAGCATGCAATCATCAATAAGAGATTTGTAACAAATATTTTTTTTAAACATTAGTATACAAAAGTTTGTATCAGCATATTCACTCACATATAAAGGTACACAACAGGAATGTTCTATTGTCTCACTTATCAAAGTTCTCAATACAACTTCTCTACGAGAGTTATCCCACCTCCTTTGACCTTGTAACGACCTCCTTGATAGATCAGTTGGGAAGTTAGGTACAATAACACTTTCTTTGACTCTGCAGCGACCCCTTGATAGATCAACTTGTGATCTAACCTACTTATGCCATATTTTTATATACACTTCAGCTACGCACATCAAAGTAACGACTAAGCACACAATCCTGTACATATGTTCTTTAGAGTGATCTCCCTTTCTTAATCCTCCTTAAAGCAGGGAATTGTGGCCACTTGTTATCCTGGAGTATACGTATAGACACAGTCACTGGAGCATTCAGAGGACAATGGCTATTTGTTTCTCTTCTATACATCAAATAAAACATGATAATCTTATTCATAATTATCCAGCTAGCTTATCTTCAGTTGCCTATCAAAACAGCATAGCGACACAACGCTTTCATCCAGGGTGATATCTCTTACTTGGCCCAAAGCAAACTACAACACAGAGTACATCATCCAGGGTGATATCTCTTACTTGGCCCAAAGCAACCTACAACACAGAGTCCATCATCCAGGGTGATATCTCTTACTTGGCACAAAGCAAACTACAACACAGCTAGAGTCCATCATCCAGGGTGATATCTATTACTTGGCCCGAAGCAAACTAAAACACAGAGTCCATCATCCAGGTTGATATCTCTTACTTGGCACAAAGCAAACTACAACACAGCTAGAGTCCATCATCCAGGGTGATATCTCTTACTTGGCACAAAGCAAACTACAACACAGCTAGAGTCCATCATCCAGGGTGATATCTATTACTTGGCCCGAAGCAAACTAAAACACAGAGTCCATCATCCAGGTTGATATCTCTTACTTGGCACAAAGCAAACTACAACACAGCTAGAGTCCATCATCCAGGGTGATATCTCTTACTTGGCACAAAGCAAACTACAACACAGAGTCCATCATCCAGAGTGATATCTCTTACTTGGCCCAAAGCAAACTACATCACAGAGTCCATCATCCAGGGTGATATCTCTTACTTGGCACAAAGCAAACTACAACACAGCTAGAGTCCATCATCCAGGGTGATATCTATTACTTGGCCCGAAGCAAACTAAAACACAGAGTCCATCATCCAGGTTGATATCTCTTACTTGGCACAAAGCAAACTACAACACAGAGTCCATCATCCAAGGTGATATCTCCTACTTGGCCCAAAGCAAACTACAACACAGAGTCCATCATCCAGGGTGATATCTTCTTACTTGGCCCAAAGCAAACTACAACACAGAGTACATCATCCAGGGTGATATCTCTTACTTGGCCCAAAGCAACCTACAACACAGAGTCCATCATCCAGGGTGATATCTCCTACTTGGCCCAAAGCAAACTACAACACAGAGTCCTTCATCCAGGGTGATATCTCTTACTTGGCCCAAAGCAACCTACAACACAGAGTCCATCATCCAGGGTGATATCTCCTACTTGGCCCAAAGCAAACTACAACACAGAGTCCTTCATCCAGGGTGATATCTCTTACTTGGCCCAAAGCAACCTACAACACAGAGTCCATCATCCAGGGTGATATCTCTTACTTGGCACAAAGCAAACTACAACACAGCTAGAGTCCATCATCCAGGGTGATATCTCTTACTTGGCACAAAGCAAACTACAACACAGAGTCCATCATCCAAGGTGATATCTCCTACTTGGCCCAAAGCAAACTACAACACAGAGTCCATCTTCTTTAATCAAAAACTATATCCCTAAACATCCTCTCTATCTTAAAATATCTTCTCAAACCAAAGCACCTTATCCTCTTTAATAAAAAAAATCATCAACATCATAGCATCTCTCTTAGTTCCATCCCCTACAGCCAAAAAAGTTCTCTCTAAACAAAGCATTCTTTTGAACAAACACCCATAGGTTGTCTTTACTAGTCAAAGCAAACTCTCAAGTCAAATCTTTTCAGTCAAGCATTTCTTTCATAATCAAAAGCACACCACTAGCTGTCCCCGATTAAAATAATTCCAACAAGTTGAAAACCATTTGCACTGACTCCATTGGCCCAAAGGATCCCTAAAGGTCAAAACTATCCCCATGCAGAGTGCCCACCTAAAATATATATATGCACTTTTGAAAGACATGTTGCCTAACAATAGTTTGAATATCACCAGCATGCTGAGTCAGCCTTAAACCAAGATAGAGTTAATGGTTCTATATTTGGCATGTTATGTAAGGAAATATGCTGCAGGCAGACTCAAACTGCAGGAAACACTAATTCTTTGGAACGTATTACCTTTATCTATATGAAGCGTGCAGACTCCTTAAAAATTGAATTCTAATTTGGTATAACCAGATAACCGACCATCATTACAGAGATTTAAATTACCCATGTCGTTTCCAAGGTTACCACCAGTACACGAGGTGACACAATTTACATGGAACTCTGTGTGATATAACCACCATCACTAAATTACCTTGGTACACTTCATTTTCGTACTAATTAACAAAATTACACCTGGCACGTTGGGAAGTAGATGGTAGCAGTATGGTGGTATCTTCTATAGGTAGGTGGTAACTATGTACAGTAGACCTCTATAGCTCTTGTTGTACTTCCTCTGAAGTGATGTGATTGGGGAAGGAAGAACCAAACAAAACCTCACTAATTCTATTACAGAGGTGTGATAGTGCTCCCACATCTGGGTATCATTGTTACACTGAAGAGGAGGAACACAAACGCTCTCCTCAGACAAATAATCGTGTACGTATACATGGAGTACAAAGCTATTTCTGTTAATGTTAACTGGAGTATTGGTTGTTTAAAAGTAATTTGGTTACATGACATTTCAAAGAAAGCGGCACAAATTAAAATGCTATTCACAAATCAATACAATAACATGACTGTGCCACAGCTGAGTAAACATGATAACACATTACAATATCATAGAAATGTCATGCCCGGAGAGAAACATTATATAGCAAATTTGCATTAAGGGTAACAATGGGTTCATGATCCAATGAACTGGTGTATGCAGGCATGAACCTTTATTGCTCTTTCATTTATGTTACTGCAACAACCTTTTAATTCATGTGATGATAACACAAACAGGACATGTAATTTGGTTTACAGAATTATAAATAATTTATACAAAAACCATTCGAAGAGCACAACAACTTGTCATCCAAACTAAATCACCATCAACTTTAATTGCTTTCTTTTTTGTTCCAGGTCAAGAGCACTGGGAGATAAAAAAAGTTGCATAAAAAATTGATCAGTACATGGAGTACAGGATCAATAATAGTTTTGTCTAAGTCATCGAGGGAACCCACAGTCCCTACATTTAATCTGTCCTCTATAGTACAGGAGGCCACCTTTGTAACCAGCGCGCCCAATTATATACCCATACATCATCAGCCTGATCCCTATAAAATGGCCATTACTGACAGAATCAGCCTCCTTTCTGGGAAACCTTGTATTCAAGCCAGTAATTTCTGCTGACAAAGCTAATTTCAACACCAGGATCTCCTCTGTAATTGCTGACAAAGCAGATTTTGGCGTGTTGTGTTCATTGGTTTATTATTGATGTTGTTCAGTAGCCTTTTCTCGCCAAAATAACAAAAACATTGCAATATTGGCATTTTGATTAAAAAGTCGAAGATCTTGGATAAATCCACTGCTCTCGGGAGTATAACGAGAGGACCACCTCATGGTACCTAACATGTGTCCATACAGAGGTTATTGTCCTCTATATATGTCATCCGTTTAGTAGAAAAACCTTTTTACAGTCGGTAACGTGTCAGTATCGTGCCAGTATTTATTCGGGATATTGATCTGTCCTATCTATCCTGACCATCGCTGCAGTAGAATTCTCTCTGATCTCGTAGCACTGCAGCCTTGTGATTACGATTACCAACTCCTATCAAATCATCACATCAGAAAATCGGACACTCTCAAATTACTTTCTGAACAAGCTGTCACAGCTAGAGTCCAACAATAGAGGCTCCTTGTATTGATGTTTCTCAGGTGTTCAGGAAATCGTAGGGCAGGAAGTATGATCAAAGTCTACGATTACGTTTTATTGCGATGATCTTTATACACGCATGTCATGTATCTGGAGAAAAAGCTGTAAAATCTAACCTTCACAGACCTAAAACTGATACAGGAAAGATGACAAGATCACGAAAACATAGTGAAATGAAGAACTGCAGGAGTTTAAAGTCACTTAACACAAAGGCTATTATATGAGATAGAAATTTGACCAGTACATCCATCCCCTCTTACGACAAAACTAGCCAACACTGACATAAGGACTTCTGTAACGCGGTCAAAACTAGCCAACACTGACATAAGGACTTCTGTAACGCGGTGATATTGTTGGCTATTTCCAACAAGTACACTGATATACTGGGACTCTTCCAACTATAACTAAGTACTGCATATACCGTGATACTGTAAGCAATTTATATTTCTGTTGTAGCCTCTAAATTAAAACTAGTAAACCAACTCAAAATGTTGTTATCAATTAAAGCATAACAAATAACACAAAGAACTATGATTTTTCGTTGCTTTCCGATAGAAGTTGATTGGTGTCTTTTCACCAAACTGTTAAGAACAATCGACAACCATGCAATCACATTGTGACATTAATTTAATTTAATTAATTTAATGTGACACGAAAATAGTTCCCACACATATGTCTCTACCATTTGTTAAAATAGAATAAATCATCGACAAAAGCAAAAGGCCCCTTTGGTCTGAATCTCTCAACTGTTATTCAAAGCGGTCCCAAACATATTTCATATCTGTGACCTTAAAAGTGGGTCAAGGTGATTAACTTGATAGTATACTGTGCAACAAACTTTATCGTCCTTATCCAGAGGAAGATATTTAAATGCTTAAACCCATTTGACCTCTTGACCTTGCATATAACTGGAGATAAATCATGCCCTGACATCTGCACATTCCAATTCTGATAGAAATGACTAAATGGTTCTAACTGACATATTTCACATGACCCCTGTAACCTTTGATATTACTGGGGAGATATTTCACGCTTTGACATCAAACCCAGATCTTGATGGATATTCCCAAAAGTTTTCTGATTGACATTTTCTGCCTGAAGAAAATTGCAACCATAGAAAACTGACAACCTTGTTCCCCGAATATGGCTGTTCTACCATTTTGTTTCCCGAATATGGCTGTTCTACCATTTGGTTCCCCGAATATGGCTGTTCTACCATTTGGTTCCCGAATATGGCTGTTCTACCATTTGGTTCCCCGAATATGGCTGTTCTACCATTTGGTTCCCGAATATGGCTGTTCTACCATTTGGTTTCCCGAATATGGCTGTTCTACCATTTGGTTCCCGAATATGGCTGTTCTACCATTTGGTTTCCCGAATATGGCTGTTCTACCATTTGGTTCCCGAATATGGCTGTTCTACCATTTGGTTTCCCGAATATGGCTGTTCTACCATTTGGTTCCCGAATATGGCTGTTCTACCATTTGGTTTCCCGAATATGGCTGTTCTACCATTTGGTTCCCGAATATGGCTGTTCTACCATTTGGTTTCCCGAATATGGCTGTTCTACCATTTGGTTCCCGAATATGGCTGTTCTACCATTTGGTTTCCCGAATATGGCTGTTCTACCATTTGGTTCCCGAATATGGCTGTTCTACCATTTGGTTACCCGAATATGGCTGTTCTACCATTTGGTAAAATATCAACCAAAAGAAACCTCTCGGAAAGAAAAACTATATCACCTTTTATCAATTCTCGTTTATGTCAGGAATGCCTAACCTGAAAGTTTTGAAAGAAATTTGTCAAAGATTGTTTGATTTTAAATAGATTTCATACACTCAGGATAACATTTTGAATCTTGCAGTAATCTTGAACTAATTATGGTGCATAACGGTGAAAATTGTCAATTTCAGCAAATCATTGAACACTATTGGGCAGATGACTGGTTTGGATCTATGTTATACGATAACAAAATGCTGCACTATGTTTAGCCTAAAAACAATTATCTTTGATGGTATTGACATTATGAGATCATGATCGAGCCCTGCTTTAATTTGTATCAACAGACCAAACAATCCTTGATCAAACATCAGGTTTTTATTACACTTTGACAGAAGTACACTGATTACCCATGATGCACCAAATATTTTCTTTCTGTGTGCAATTGTGTCAAAAGAGTATCTCTTAATCATGGTGAAACATAAAACAAAATAATGACAACAACATATTGAATTTTACAAGCTACTCTATGTACAGGGGTAGTGGCAATTGGCATTGCAACCTGGTATTAAAATCTTTGACCATGATGTTCTTCAAATTCCTGTTGGTGTTAATTTCCTTAACCTTGAAAAATTGTATGACTTTCAAAACTTGATGAGAGTGAAAGAACCTGCATACAGTTGTGGTGCCAACTAGCCGGTATTACTACATCACGGAGCTATTGAATTGTCATTGTTGGCCAACTCACACACTTGTCAGACATGATCAACGGACAAGGGATCCTGATGGTGATGAGCCCTCATTGTGGTTTTATACAGACAGTGCTGAATCTAGGCCACGTCTGTCTTACATCTCATAGAAACCCTGTAGGGACTCCTTACTCCACAATCATTACACAAACCTTCAATCTCCAGTTGATATTAATATTGTTATGCTGAGACTTAAAACAGCTGATGAATGGTCGTTGTACAACGGTGTAGTACAGAGGTACAACGGTGTATTACAGGGGTACAACGGTGTAGTACAGAGGAACAGCGGTGTAGCACAGAGGTACAATGGTGTAGTACAGAGGTACAACGGTGTATTACAGGGGTACAACGGTGTAGTACAGGTGTACAACGGTGTAGTACAGGGTTACAACGGTGTAGTACAGAGGTACAATGGTGGAGTACAGGGGTACAACGGTGTAGGGCAGGGGTACAACGGCGTAGTACAGGGGTACAACGGTGTAATACAGGGGTACAACGGTTTAGTACAGAGGTACAGCGGTGTAGTACAGAGGTACAATGGTGGAGTACAGGGGTACAACGGTGTAGTACACAGGTACAACGGTGTAGTACAGAGGTACAATGGTGGAGTACAGGGGTACAACGGTGTAGGGCAGGGGTACAACGGCGTAGTACAGGGGTACAACGGTGTAGGGCAGGGGTACAACGGTGTAGTACAGGGGCACAACGGTGTAGTACAGGGGTTAAACAGTGTAGTACAGAGGTACAACGGTGTAGTACAGGGGCACAACGGTGTAGTACAGGGGTTAAACAGTGTAGTACAGAGGTACAACGGTGTATTACAGGGGTACAACGGTGTAGTACATAGTACAGGGGTACAACGGTGTAGGGCAGGGGTACAACGGCGTAGTACAGAGGTACAGCGGTGTAGTACAGAGGTACAATGGTGGAGTACAGGGGTACAACGGTGTAGGGCAGGGGTACAACGGTGTAGTACAGAGCCAAGCCGGTTTGACATTGAGGAAACAAGATGGAATGTCACCTATTATATCCTACAATGACATATATCATACAGGAAATCACTATTTTCCAGATTATTACAAGTTGAAAAAAATATGTTCTCAAACCTTTGATGTGCAACTTTTTACCTGCAGATCGATGTTTGAACCAAGTACTTTGGTGAAAGTGGTAGGTCCACCGACACCTAAGTATTATGGGAAATGATTACTTGTTAATTGCAAAATGTTGTGAATAATTTGTTGTAGCACATAATTTTGACTTCTTTTACCTATAATGTTCTTGGCAAAATGAAATATTTGTGATTAAGCTGTTTGAAACAACCACAAAAATAACTTTCAGTGACATATTAGATATTTTACACCATCTTTACATAGACTGCATCCTACTATAACGTAAAGGATGCCACTGGCATAAATATAGTCTTCAGAGTGAATATTAAGATGGTATATGTGGTGAAAGTTGATGAACAAACTTCATCATTAACTAAGTATAAAGGAAGTATACATGGCTTGTCAAATTTGACTTCCAAAACTGTAAATGAACACATGTAATTGATTCGTTGTCAGTTGATCATCACTGCGGGGATGTTTCAGTTCTAGTGTACCCTGACTCTTAGACCTTATACGGTAAAATACACAGACTCCTCACAGAATTGATCCACTGGTCTACCTTTTAGACAATACTATATACTCTTAGACCTTATACGGTAAAATACACAGACTCCTCACAGAATTGATCCACTGGTCTACCTTTTAGACAATACTATATACTCTTAGACCTTATACGGTAAAATACACAGACTCCTCACAGAATTGATCAGCTGGTCTACCTTTTAGACAATACTATATAGCTTTCACAAATTAAAGTGTTCATAAACTTCAAATAGACACATGGACCAACCTGGAGTTATAAAATCCCCATAAAAGTCTTTGTCGTCAAGGAGTTCAATTGCCATTATTTCTGTATCCAAGGACTTTTTCTCCAAAGGATATGTACCAATCAAAATGCAGTAAAACAATGCTTGTGTTTCACAATAAACTATAGTAATGTCATCACAATCCCGGACTTATCAGCTCCGAGGATCACAGAAAATAGAGTGACAGAAAACATGAAAGTCACATATCACGTTGGTCAGGACGGGTTAGTTATCAAATTCTAGCTGGAAATTACTGATATAGGTCAATGAAAGACAAGTGGTATTACGTACTGTACAACACAAAATATTTGTGGGTACATTTTTTTGTGGTAAATTATAAGGATCTTTTCATGGTACATTTGCTAACAAACCTTTTTGTGTATTAACCCAATACAATTACAAAGAGGTCAAGTATATCAATACATGTGTTATATATTTTTGCCGTTCTATAGTAACAACCAAAATGACAAATAACGAGATATATATAAATATTTATATAAACAATCTGTTTTGTTTGTGTTTTTACGTCCTATTAACAGCTATATGATCATTTAAGGATGTGCCAGGTTTTGGTGGTGGAGGAAAGCCGGAGTTCCTGGAGAGAAAAAAACCCGACCTAAGGTTGAGTACCTGGCGACTACCCCACATATGTAAACAAAACAAATATGAATGTAAAAACCTGAATAGTATTTTGTCTCTTAACTTGCCAATTCAGGAAGTAATTAACTTCATTGTTCACAATGCCATCCCAGATTTAAGACATTTAAGGTATGCTTACTAATTCCATGTGGCTATTTAAAGACGCAATTGAGTTAAAAGTTTAACTGGCTCTGCTGGCATTAGCGTCATACAACACGCCGTAGTTAACTGGTTATAAGCCAACACAATGGATTAGAACAGTTACACTCCACTTCAGTTCAGCATTCCACGGCGCTTCAACTTCACATGCAAAACACATCTTTTCACTTAGGAATACAACAAATTTCTGTGTTATAAGCATTCTTTGGAGACATGAGAATGCAATCTTCTCACCTAAATGATTGAGAAGATTATCTCAGCTATTTCCAATGCCCAGACAGTATTAGGAATCTCTGGCATTAACACTTTAATTATAGTTGTCTGGTTAACTCATCTATCCCTGAAGACACATTAGAACTATTCCAATTCAAAGACTGGAATAGTTCATTATGAAATTTCAGGGGTGAATGAGTTAAACCTATAGCCCCTTCCTATAGATCCAGCAGCAATTTATTTCTATGGTATCGCCCAAGGAAATGTTCAATTTTGTAAGTAAAAATAAGTATAAAATGAAAACCAAAACAATTTTTATTACACAACATAGAGTCTAACCTTTTCTGTCAAAAGTGTCATTTTTATTTCGCTGACATTTTTCAGAATTGTCCAACAGGTGTCCAGAACTAATCACCACTGATAAAACCATAGTTATCAGACAAGGAATGATTTTTATCTATGTTTTTTGACTTCCTGGTAATATCATGTACTACAGGAATATTCATCATGCTTTTTTCTGGATATAAACCCTGAAGATATCTGGTAGGTTGAGGCCTAGATATGACTTCAATATCAAATGGTCTCTAGATAGGAGTCCGACATATCTGGTGTGGTCACTAGAGATTAATGAGAACCATGACACTTGGATGGACTCTAGACATGACACTTTGACGGACTCTAGACATGACACTTGGACGGACTCTAGCCATGACACTTGGACGGACTCTAGGCAGGACACTTTGACAGACTCTGGACATGACACTTTGAAAGACTCTAGACATGACCCTTTGACAGACTCTTGGAAGGACTCTAACCTTGACACTTGGACAGACACTAGACATGACACTTGGACGGACTCTAGACATGACACTTTGACAGACTCTTGGAAGGACTCTAACCATGACACTTGGACAGACTCTAGACATGACACTTGGACGGACTCTAGACATGACACTTTAGGTTTCAGCGTGTGCTGAGAGGACAATTGATTCACCTCCACAGCACGTCTGTATACCCCATGTAACAGCTAGTTCTTATCTCTTCCAGACAAAACTTTGATTATAATCAGAATTTGTCTGTTGAGACAGAACAGGAACTGGAAAACTGCTCGATAAGGAAATTAGATCTAAATAAAGGCTACGGATTTCAAGGTCTGCGATTCACAAAGTTCATCGTTCAAAATCAGACTGTTAAAACTAACAATGGAACTTATCCCATTACTTTTACATCAGACAATCACCCATTTACTCTCAACACTGATCACATAGAACTGAGTTACCGTAAGTATTTTCCTCCTGACACCTTGTACTTGTGATTTGTGTTAGAGTTATCTCCCTTTGTAATCTCAAAAAACCACTTAATGAAGATAAATAATTACTTTCCCAAATATTTTGAAAGATACTGTTGTATTTTCCAAATCAAACAGGAATGGATGACTGTGGAAAAAAAAACCAAAGAAAAATCACTCACAATGGACATTCAATTATGTCAATGGTACTGGACCTTCTATTTTGTCTCTGACACTGGACCTTCCATTTTGTCTCTGACACTGGACATTTCATTTTGTCCCTTCCATTTTATCTCTGACACTGGACCTTCCATTTTGTCTCTGACACTGGACCCTCCATTTTGTCTCTGACACTGGACCTTCCATTTTGTCTCTGACACTGGACCTTCCATTTTGTCCCTGACACTGGACCTTCCATTTTGTCTCTGACACTGGACCCTCCATTTTGTCTCTGACACTGGACCTTCCATTTTGTCTCTGACACTGGACATTCCATTTTGTCTCTGCAGACACTCGACATTCCATTTTGTCTCTGACACTGGACATTCCATTTTGTCTCTGCAGACACTCGACATTCCATTTTGTCTCTGACACTGGACATTCCATTTTGTCTCTGACACTGGACATTCTATTTTGTCTCCGACACTGGACATTCAATTTGGTCACAGTTATTATAAATTACCATATATACCTCCAACATGTAACTTTCTGGATTTCTGTCATTAAAAGAGTACCTATGCCGACTTCACGTACCTGGGACGAAATTAAACTTATACCTATAGCTGTAATGAGCTCCAAACAACATCGGAGTATGTGTGACTGGCGAGGTATAAATTAAACTTATACCTATAGCTGTAATGAGCCCCAAACAACATCGGAGTATGTGTGATTGGCGAGGTATAAATTAAACTTATACCTATAGCTGTAATGAGCCCCAAACAACATCGGAGTATGTGTGACTGGCGAGGTATCAATTAAACTTATACCTATAGCTGTAATGAGCCCCAAACAACATCGGAGTATGTGTGACTGGCGAGGTATCAATTAAACTTATACCTATAGCTGTAATGAGCTCCAAACAACATCGGAGTATGTGTGACTGGCGAGGTATCAATTAAACTTATACCTATAGCTGTAATGAGCCCCAAACAACATCGGAGTATGTGTGATTGGTGAGGTATCAATTAAACTTATACCTATAGCTGTAATGAGCTCCAAACAACATCGGAGTATGTGTGATTGGTGAGGTATCAATTAAACTTATACCTATAGCTGTAATGAGCTCCAAACAACATCGGAGTATGTGTGATTGGTGAGGTATCAATTAAACTTATACCTATAGCTGTAATGAGCTCCAAACAACATCGGAGTATGTGTGATTGGTGAGGTATCAATTAAACTTATACCTATAGCTGTAATGAGCTCCAAACAACATCGGAGTATGTGTGATTGGTGAGGTATCAATTAAACTTATACCTATAGCTGTAATGAGCTCCAAACAACATCGGAGTATGTGTGATTGGTGAGGTATCAATTAAACTTATACCTATAGCTGTAATGAGCTCCAAACAACATCGGAGTATGTGTGATTGGTGAGGTATCAATTAAACTTATACCTATAGCTGTAATGAGCTCCAAACAACATCGGAGTATGTGTGATTGGTGAGGTATCAATTAAACTTATACCTATAGCTGTAATGAGCTCCAAACAACATCGGAGTATGTGTGATTGGTGAGGTATCAATTAAACTTATACCTATAGCTGTAATGAGCTCCAAACAACATCGGAGTATGTGTGATTGGTGAGGTATAAATTAAGTTAAAAGTACATGTCATCGGGACATGTTGACATGAAAACCTAAAAGCCTTGCTATAGGTTCCCAGTAATTGAGGTTCGCTGGCATTCACATCGTAAGAAAGGTGACATTCATGATCTTATTTTGACTGTATATATACCATTTCTCCACATAAACTTCACGTTTTTCTTACGGATCTGGTTTAAAATTGGAGCACGCTTCACAATAGCGTCAGGAATTTGATCATAGAAGCAGAAGTGATATTGGGATAATTGAATCAGAATGGTTAAAAAGGAAGTGCTGGATTGGCAGTCGTACATTAACTACCTTGGTTGGTGTACACCTGTCGTGTTGGTGATTAAATAGGCTATACACATGGGGATCATCCGCCATGGTTCTAATAATACATCTCTCACTACAACGTTTATATAGCTGTCATTGCATTTTTTTCACTTTCTGACTTATTTTTACAAATATTTTATAACCTGCATTACATTGTCAATCACAGTTTTATAACATTTAAACAATAAGTTTTTGTCATACTAGTATTGGAGACGAGACATAATCATATTTTGTAGGGAGATGCCAGTAATTTATAACATAAGAAGTGTTTCTGAATATACAGAAAAAAATCAGAGTTAGTGTCCTCTACAGAAGAAAAGGAGAAGGGGGATTAAAATTACACAAACTCTTCCAACTTTAGACATAAAGCAGAGTACATGCATGGATGCATATATAGGTATATCTATATGAATCTTTACATTGGTTAATTTTTATTGTTTTGAGGATATTCAAATTTCATGGAGAGTTACCATACAGGTTGCTGATTCATCAAACTGTTGCCTATCTTTGGGTCGACGTCCCCTCCAGGGGATCAACAATACACTGGTGGAATATAAATAGGGG
>NW_018405816.1:392946-401332 GCF_002113885.1 Mizuhopecten yessoensis
TAACAGGGTAAAACAATGATCTATTTACAGTGGTGGAATATAAATAGGGGAGGGGGGGTAACAGGGTAAAACAATGATCTATTTACAGTGGTGGAATATAAATAGGGGAGGGGTGTAACAGGATAAAACAATGATCTATTTCAGGTGGTGGAATATAAATAGGGGAGGGGGGTAATAGGATAAAACAATGATCTATTTTTATCGGAAACAAATTCAAAGTATTAGCAGTTAAATTGCTTTGCAGATACGTTCTTTGTTTCCAAACACGACTTGTAACTTTTAGTTCTCTTTCATCACAACACAGCGTCGGAGCGCCCAAAGCTTACCCGGTCTTTGTTGTACTGTATAGGATGTATTAATGTATTTGCCAGACAAAATTAAAGCGTTCCAATAAAATGCTTTACTGTTTTTGAGCCTACAACATAAGTCTTTCAAGTGTATGATAATGACATGGGAACACAATCAGACCTATAAAACTAGAATACAGTAAAACAAATTTATCAAAGCTTCATTTGGATGAGGTGTGTAACATTACCAACCAGTTCCTGTTGTCACACTCTGTAAACTATTGTAAATGCTGCTGTCAATAGCATTATGATTGTCAGTTATTGCACAGTACCTGAGACTATATTGTGAAGTAACTATAACTGGAACTTTGACCTTCAGACCTCAAAAGCAACCTCATCTACTATTTCTTCATCATCAAATAGTGAAATACATTATAAACACACTGTATTTGATATCTGTGTGCCAATAGGAGATAGGTGATAAGGATATAAAATTTTAGAAGAAAAACATGTATATTTAAGGATATGACATCTGCTGACCAGTACATATATACAGATATAATTATAATTATAGGACATTTGAGGAGTTAAATAAAGGTCAGTATATTATTAGTACATATAACATTTGTGGACTTATCAAAGATTTCTATCATAACAGACAGAATTATCTCCCTTTTTAATAGTGTTGGGAATCATTGCAAGTTGTTGCTAATATGTGTGACAGCTATAATATGTGACAAGATTTGAGAATTGTGTCAGAACCCAGAAGTTTGCAATAGTGTTTTATTTACAATTGTTACCGGGCCATAAACAACGCTAACGACCCAGTTGGTTCAAAGTTCAAGTTCTACAATTAGTCACGTCTATGTGATGGCTTTGGTTTACAAACATTGATCAGATTCTAAATACAAAGATTTAATCTTCACTACAGCAAAAAGTGGACTATAGAAATAACAAGCCATTCAGATTGATGTCTCGCCTGTGCCCCGCTTTGACCATCAATGCACATATCAGTGGAACAATTTCAAAGAAGACATCCAGTATTTGAGGCATGGGTTGTTGAGCTGGACTACATAAGATGTATCTATGGTCCTACTTTGGTTGGTCTAGCACTTATACTTACAGTAAAACTAACTTAAACGCAAAACTTAATGTTGATGCCGCTGCTGCCGGAAAAACAACACCTTAGTCATTTTTGCATTACTTCTTCCTGGCAAGACAAAAAACTAACATTGATGGTGACCTAATAACTGATGTTGAAATTCGCTCATTTCACTGATATAAATGATCTCTGGTTCCATATTCGAAAATGTGAGATGTTCTTACCATGACTAATACAGTACTAATTAATATTAAACTGATTATAACAAAGCTATTTCATTGTTCTGTTATAAGCCCATTCCCCTACTTTAAGTAAGAAATTATGCCATAGCCATATGGGCTTATTGCAAGATATATATGGTAGTTAGACAAGAATTTAACTGAGGGCATTGTTTTCAGAATCTAACAGCAGTTTGACACTATTTATCATGCCAGGTGTGTAGAGATAATTCATGAAATTAATCACTAATTAGAACTTAATAATCTAGACATGTCGAGGACACATTAACTCTGCCCTTTGATATCAATGATGTCCTACAGAAAGGCCTCTTATATCAGCCTCTCAGCCTCTCAACTTTCTTATACTTGTTAGGGATATGAGTAATTACCAATTTACAGATACAGTATCAAGAAGGAGGCTCGAAAACATGATTTCAGCATCCCAATCCACTCAGTTTTATCAGGTGTGCTGCAAGAATTAAGCCTTCCAGAAAAATATCTCATGAGATGAAGTGCATATTGGGGCGAGTGTGTATTGGTTAAAGGTAAACACAGTGTTTACCAGACATGGTCTGTATTGTTATCTCCCACTATACCCAATAAAAGCTCACCATTATCTCAGGAATGTTAATTGGCCCAGCATGTCAAACTTGACCTTGAAACAGGAGAAGTTTACTTCACAACACAGGCACAGTCTCTTCCTAAGATTCCCGATACAGGGATTTTGTTCCTATGCTTTGCAGCAAAAAAATCAGAGAATTCTTTCTATGCTTTCAAACAGAGCACATTGTCGATTCCCACCATAAAGATATGTTTTCTTTGTCGATTCCCACTATATAGATATGTTTTCTTTGTCGATTCCCACTATATAGATATGTTTTCTTTGTTGATTCCCACTATATAGATATGTTTTCTTTGTCGATTCCCACTATATAGATATGTTTTCTTTGTTGATTCCCACTATATAGATATGTTTTCTTTGTCGATTCCCACTATATAGATATGTTTTCTTTGTTGATTCCCACTATATAGATATGTTTTCTTTGTCGATTCCCACTATATAGATATGTTTTCTTTGTTGATTCCCACTATATAGATATGTTTTCTTTGTCGATTCCCACTATATAGATATGTTTTCTTTGTTGATTCCCACTATATAGATATGTTTTCTTTGTCGATTCCCACTATATAGATATGTTTTCTTTGTTGATTCCCACTATATAGATATGTTTTCTTTGTCGATTCCCACTATATAGATATGTTTTCTTTGTTGATTCCCACTATATAGATATGTTTTCTTTGTCGATTCCCACTATATAGATATGTTTTCTTTGTTGATTCCCACTATATAGATATGTTTTCTTTGTCGATTCCCACTATATAGATATGTTTTCTTTGTCGATTCCCACTATATAGATATGTTTTCTTTGTGGATTCCCACTATATACATATGTTTTCTTTGTCGATTCCCACTATATAGTATGTTTTCTTTGACGATTCCCACTATATAGATATGTTTTCTTTGTTGATTCCCACTATATAGATATGTTTTCTTTGTGGATTCCCACTATATAGATATGTTTTCTTTGTGGATTCCCACTTTATAGATATGTTTTCTTTGTCGATTCCCACTATATAGATATGTTTTCTTTGTTTTATAACATAACACAGATTGTTTATCCGAAGCTTCAAATTAGTCGATACAACGTTACATGATTATTTTCTTGTCTATGGACTTGAGCAGGTCTAATATCTTGATCACATTGGATGGTAAAGTGACTGTAGATCTAGACTTGCTCATGTCAATATATACAGAGGATAGACTTGCTCATGTCAATATATACAGAGGATTTAGACTTGCCCATGTCAATATATACAGAGGATATAGACTTGCTCATGTCAATATATACAGAGGATAGACTGGCTCATGTCAATATATACAGAGGAT
This sequence comes from Mizuhopecten yessoensis, assembly GCF_002113885.1. Lineage (NCBI taxonomy): Eukaryota > Metazoa > Mollusca > Bivalvia > Pectinida > Pectinidae > Mizuhopecten > Mizuhopecten yessoensis. The sequence continues at coordinate 396,502 of NW_018405816.1, forward strand.
TTAGACTTGCTCATGTCAATATATACAGAGGATATAGACTTGCTCATGTCAATATATACAGAGGATATAGACTTGCCCATGTCAATATATACAGAGGACAGACTTGCTCATGTCAATATATACAGAGGATATAGACTTGATCAAGTCAATATATACAGAGGATAGACTTGCCCATGTCAATATATACAAAGGATAGACTTGCCCATGTCAATATATACAGAGGATATAGACTTGATCAAGTCAATATATACAGAGGATAGACTTGCCCATGTCAATATATACAGAGGACAGACTTGCTCATGTCAATATATACAGAGGATAGACTGGCTCATGTCAATATATACAGAGGATATAGAATTGCTCATGTCAATATATACAGAGGATAGACTTGCTCATGTCAATATATATACAGAGGATAATAAGTGATAATCATAGAAGTCGCTACCCAGTCTATACAACACAACATAGAGACAATAATTTGTATGATTTACAGCTTAGAACATTTTAATACATTGAGGGCAATCTAAGCAGTACAATGTTCATTGACAGCTCTAGCTACCTATACAACACAAGACCAACCCTTCTATAGTTTACCACACAGATCCCTTCACAACACAACACAGATAGATCTGTTTTATACTTAGCCATCATATCTTAAATGATGTCTGAAAATCTTCGGGTATAGAAAGTTTGGATCATTTCATTATTAAGGGACGCAAATAGTTGTTGGAACTGTAAGTTGATTGGCTAAACTGTACTTGAGATTGGATTCTCTGGAATGTTCAGTTTTACTACACAAAAATAGTTATTGCCTATCCAACCATTTCACTAATTAATACCCCTACTTATATATTGAGGTATGTGGAATTTGCCTGATCTGATTTTTTAATGCATTGCTATTAAGGTTAATACCTATCAACACAGAAACACAAGTACCATAGTAACATCATCAGCATCAGCATCATACTGCTATCAAGTTCACCGCAGGAAAGATAGGGACAGTAATCAGCTTGACTCACATGTAACACATTCGACTCTCCACAGAATCGTGGCCCAATCTTCTCATCAGATATATTTTCTCTAGCTATCTCTTGTGCACAGAATTTCAAAAACTTGGCTAAGCTATCACAAAAATAACACATCTCTAAGATTCTTACTACCACGGAGCTACTACACAGCATTTTTCCCACGCTCTAAGTGACATGGTGTGCATCTCGGATGGGTTCTCCAGAAGGCACATAACTTCTGTCGGATATAGATAGCTACCCTAGCCTATGCATATTTTTCAAGCTGCTAATAAATTACATTTCATAAAATGGCAACCTCTAATTTACCTAGAACTCCTCCTCCTCCTCTTCCTCATCGCTCAAACATGTGATGATCCCGATCTCGTCCCCCCAGTGAGAAGTCTGTGTAGGTGTCCTTGTTGAAATGATTATCTTTTATTGGTGTAATACGAGTTTTAAGTATAAAAGCAGACAAAGTCTCCCATTAAACGTGTTATCTGAAGCAGACAAGCATGCCAGCTACAGCTTAGATATATCAGCTGATGTATATCTGGAGTGTATTACATATATTGTGAATCTGTTTTTAGTTTATAAACTTATAAGATTACACGTGATATGATAGATGTAACAATGTAACAAGCGTGGTCAGACACCTTGTTATGGGAAGTCCTGTAATCTGACGGCGGCATTGCCACTGTACCTCAGCCAGCTGTATCCCATCATCAATCCTGAACAAGTGGCGGAGAAATGATCAATCTTGTCTAACGCCTTGCAACTATTCAAGTATATAATCAAACTAATGCACAAGGTAAATATATATAGAGGCTTGACGCAGTCTTGTTAGGTTTTCTTTTATGCAATCAGGAATAAGATGGATGAAAGACATCAGCTCACCCACGAGTCACACCTGCTAGTACGTCCTACCTGTATCTCCTAACCTACCTATATCTCCACGATTATAGTCAGTTCTGTCATTAATTAGTCAGGACAATTTTGTTTGGAATCCTCCCACTCAAAATTGTTCTTGTAAAGGGTAACATAAATGCTTGATATAAGCTGGTTTTTGCCACAAACAATTCTTTGATGTTGAAAAAATATTTGAAATATTTGAAGAACCCCTGATTTTAACATGGAGTCAAGATTAACCACTTTGTAGTATTCTCCATGATAATTACCCAGATATAAATCTGGTAGGAGCATGTATAGCAGCTTCCAAAAATTAAAATCTGAATTGGTAGCACTAAGTAGTATTATATATAACTAATGACCATTACCTGTGCCATGTGTAATCTAAAAGTGACCAACGCTCTTCGGAGGATTTCTCTGCCTCATCACATGCACATCTTACCAATGGCTCTTGGTATATTTTTGTTTTCTAAGGCCAATTATAGTTAAAGGACAGCGATGAAAAAGATTGTCTACACTCTATTGGCTATATTTCCAAATATGAATGTACTTCTGTTCCATGACTCTAGCTTGCTCTTCCCAATCCCTGACAGGACATACACATTGATCAGTTTGGCTGCACATTTAGGCATATTGGTTTGTTGCTCTCTAATATGAATTTATCATAAAAATGGCCCTCATTTGCACTAGTTTACCCAGCTGTTATCTGAAATTGGTGTGTAACAAAACCTGGTCTGTGACCAACAAGACATTAGGGCTATTTATACTGACAAATTTATATTATAGAGCATTGATCAAGAGGCTGTCTGGTTGGTATTACTACCCATCATCAATACCTCAATTCATAAATTGTTCACAACTTTTTTTTTTTATAAATATATATCCAGTTTAAAGCGTAATAATGGATTTTATCTATAGACATATTTCTTTTCAGATTTCATCTTTTTCATCTATCACTGCCTTCTGCTCTAATTGGAGGGTGCAATGATCTCCTACTGTTGTCAAGGGAACTAAGTATTGCCAAGGTGAGAGCACTATTTCTCCCACACCTGACAGATTTATCTCCCGTTTTGCCGGTGCTAGATTTATCTGTCTCCGCCCTAGGGCCGAGACAGGGGGGGATTCCCCTATTCATAACAATGGTGTGACGTCACTTCAACAATACAATGACGTCACGTCAACAATCCATCAACGACACGTCAACCCTGAATTTAGCATGTAACGTTGTCATTACATTGTGTATATGATACACATTGGAAGAACAGGGTAAGAGAAAAAGAATCATTCACCCCCTTGTGGGTAAGATAGAGGAATCTAAACCCTCGGGAAAAGATTCTTCAGTTGCCAAACACTCGACAAAGCCTCGTGTTTGCCAACTTAAGAACCTTCCCCCTCGGGTTGAGATTCCCCTATCTCACCCCCAAGGGGGTGAATGATTCTATATATCCCTTCCCAAGGCAACAATGCAATACCATAGTGCACTCAGAAGAAGGCAGTAATGGATTTTGTACATCACACACCACGGAAAACTATATTGGCAAGTAGTGTGATATATTGGCAAACGACTAAGGAAGAAAGCTATGTCACAGAGCATGCTGTAAGCTACATGTAAGTCATAGTCCCCAGTGATGTAATTGTATGAAAGTAATACTGCCCACCATTGTTTAACCCTTAGGCTGCTACATTGATTTCTATGTAAAGGGACACCACTGCTGAATTAATTATTGAAATTTAAATTAATTTACTTGATTTTTCAAATGTGCATAACTTGGAAAATATTTGTTATATGTGAAAAAAAGTTGTATGAAAATTGTTCGTTGTTGTCTCTAGCTTATATTGACGTTTTCAATTCTAAAGTTGCTTCAGTATTTACCTGTACAGGTGGTAATAAAGGTAAGAAAATGTTAAACTTTTAATTAATGGGATTTAAGCAAGAGAAAGATCATTTTAAAATTATTTCTGTCCGCAAATGGGATTGGCAAATGATAACAGAGATTATAAACTTCATTTTTGACATAAGACGCTGTAATTTACACGGAGATTCTCAGGTAAAAAGGTCAGGTATTTCGTAAAGAATTGCATGTGATTTTCTACCGGTTTCAGGTCGCCATTCAATACATTAACTGTCACAGTCGGCATATAGATATATCTTAGCTACGGTCTAGTTTATGATTAAATCACCGATAAAAAGTTTGAAGAAATAAATCGGCTCAAAACGTATCAATGTCAATGTTCAATTCGGCCTCACCTGCAGATGACATGTGCGCCTCGGTCCGCCGATATTTTTCCTGTTTGCGTAGGGCACAAAGCCGTTTATTGGAAAGTAACATATTATGTTACACCGAAGTATTTCCACATCAACCAAGTCAAACCCTTCAAAACCTTTATTATCATCGTAGGTGACGATGGAGAATAAATGTTTACCATCATATTCATCGCTTCAATCTACACGTCCGCCATTTTTATGATGTTTTTTTCGATTTGAAATTCTCTCGCACACCTTTGCTTATTACTAGCTTACACTGCCGTGAATATCGAAAGTAATGACAAAACAACCAATCAGAAGCCTTCTACTATACACGTTCGGGTTTGGTATAGCAACAACCCGACTTCACACTTCCTGGCTACCGATCAAAACCTACAGACCGAGAAACGACATATGCCCTGCGTAGCACTGATGGCCCGACTTTTCAAAACGGCATATGCCGTGCGTAGCAGCCTAAGGGTTAATCGTCCTCATGTCATTATTCAATCAATATCTGAGATTTTGTCGTGTGATTTTACGAATACAATATACAGCTAATCAGTGCTGCTTCAATGAATCCCAGCTAGAAGAGAAATAGACATTAAGCCTATGCAGAATGATTGTGTCACAGACCTGTATGGTGCACTATCGGTTAGGAACTAGTATTTTTATC
>NW_018405816.1:402408-418422 GCF_002113885.1 Mizuhopecten yessoensis
ACTATTTTTGTTGACCTTTGTCCATGGAAGGTCCCTGCAAAATTTCATTGAAATTGGTTCAGGGGTTTTGGAGAAGAAGTCGAAAATGTAAATTGTTTACGGACGCACGACGACGGACAAAAGGCGATCGCAATAGGTCACTTGAGACTTTGTCTCAGGTGACCTAAAAATTACATTTTCAGAAAATATTAGACCGCAAATACCGTCAGTTAAAGTATCTTTGTCCATTCTGATACATATGAACACTAAATTGTGGACTATCCGCCTACTTGTGATTTTGAACTCTTTGACCTCTGTCGCCTTTCATAATGGGTCTGATTATTGAAATTCTACGTAAGTACAGGGGACAAAATAGAAAGCCACTAAGATAAAGACATGGAAAACTTGCGAAATATCTTACACGTTAAAGACATACAGTAACCGACTTGACAAAGACATAAAGACTTACTTTTCTGCCCAGGTTGTCCCGTATTTTGGAAACCTGTTCCCGAAACTTGTGGAGGGACGTCTCCAGGGCCTGACATTTTGTCCTCCACTCCGCCACAGAGCTCGGCTCCTCCTCCAAATCCTCTTTTGTGGGTGCTGTTGTGGCAGACATGTTTTGTGCAAAAGTGAAAAGTGAACCTGTCAGTGAAGGTCCAGTATGTCCTACTGACCAGGGGTCACTTGGTCAAGGAATGGTCAACTTACATCCAAACACTATTTGGTGATCACCAGGGGAAATCAGGCTGATTACTGTGTACACACATCTCTCTATGTAGATATACCCGCATCAGCAAGTCAGCATCAATATACCAGCAGGACCAGTACTGGTCAAATCAGCTTCAGTCTCACTAATGGTCAATAGAGCCACAGCACCAGTCACACCAACGGTCAAGCCAGCCACAGCTCTATTTGCAGAGTGATAAGGTAAACCAGTGTGATATATTCCCAACAGAATCGGTTGGAATCTGGAAGTACAAAAAAAATCATAAAATTGTCATTAACTGTCGACATCTAGACGTCACAAACCGTGAAAGGACAAGTCTGAGGAAACATCTTATAGTGTAATATACGTAATGTCAAAGGTCATCCTTGCCCTGTAGCAAATCCACAGCTGACATGTACATAGCCGTTATATAACAAAGAAACCAGACTGAAATGTTTTCATGACATTAGCTCCAATATTAGCCCTGTTTTCACCAGTGATCTATTCACCACTCTCCTGTGTCTGTCCATACTCCAGATTGAAATGACCACGACCGATACATCACCAGCATACTTCAACATGTGTAGATGAAATTATAAAGAGTTTTATATCCAAGTGTGCTAGTATATGAAAGTTTCCATATTAGTATGAGATATTAGATACAGAGTTTGTGGAGAGGAGTTTATATCTACTAGCACCAACCTATGGGGCCATGTATCTTCCAATCATAACGTGCCCTCCGATCAAAGGTGTATGTGTTTTATCTACTTCCTATCCCTACTGGTAGACCACTATCTGATAAAATATATTACACAGATAAAAATCCAGTTTGTAAATGAGTGTGAAAGAGAGACCTACTCGAATGCACCAGATTTATGAGATAATTTAAATGTCTAAACCTGACTGATCATTAAACGATCAAACAAGGAAAAGGATAATAAGAAATCATAACATTAAAGAAATTTTAGTGTTATGGATATAAAGGAAATTGAATAATGCAAATGATTTAAAATTTCTACAAACACACCAGTAAAATATATAAAACATATAAAACAGAGAGAGATGTTGAACCCTCAGATCCACACCTGTAACGACACAGCAGAAACGGAAGGCTTTGATGAACAACTATGTCAAATAATGTGTCCAAAAAAACGCTATTTGACCAGTGTCTCCTTATTTGTCATATTCTCATAACAGCCTTTGTCTTCAACGTTATTGTGTTTCTTCGTACCAATAATGTGGCCCGACTGTGCGTTACCAATACTTCACATTACTGATTCCACAAACGTCACTGGACAGGTCTTTAACCTCAGGGAGGCTTACGACTGTAAGTACGGCGTTAACTACGGCAATTTATATCTCCATAACACAGCTCACATCAGTAACATTGTTACATATATTGAAACCATTGGCCGTACAGAATGTAACAGGACTAGGCGATGAGGAGATGCTCCTCATGGGGTGGGGTCCAGACGTCTTTCATACAATGCAAGTGGCCATCAACTCGTAACACAAACATGGCAAACCCTCCATTCTACTATCTACAGTAAATAAGCTCGATTAAATGAAAATGTCACTTCAATAGAAATAAAACCTCATTTTAAATGGCCATCAATGTATACTGTACATCGTATATACATCCAGTTGTGTCTCCAAACAGTCATTTCCACACACACAGCGATTTAAACTGCAGCGTACGCAGCACTCGGGAATTAAGTTTAAAACATAAAAAGATTAAAACATACCACTGAATTATTGGTTTAATCAATAAAAAGTCTAATAAAGCAGCCTTTACTTCTCACAAACACAATTTGCGGTACAATGACGAAACACAATTATTTCTCATTTTTAAAGAACTGTTAATAGTTTTAATAAATCCTACAAACACTTTTCATTTTTAGCCGCAATTTAATTTCACCTTGAAAGCATTCATCAAAGTGAATGAATGCTTTCTGTGAGCAATTTAGACAAAATTCTCATACAAAATGTAGTTTTGACAAATGGCTAAGTGTTTCTGTAACAGACCACGGTAAGGTGAAACCTAACAATGGCTTGTTTCATGCATCAGTTAAACAAAATATCAAGGTCGTTCATCTTCACTCATTTATTTGAAATTTAACTCTGATCAGCACTTAGTTGACACTGAAACAATATCAAACAATAATTAGAATAGAGCATGTTAGTCATTAAACGAAACAGTTAATATTTAATGTTTGGAAAAAACTTCAAAATGGATGTTAGCAGGCTGTTCCACCACATATACAGATACGTCTATCAGAGAACACACACTTCTAAGGAGGACATGGTGAATGGCTTTGACCTTGAACTTCATAATACTTCTAAAGCATTTGTGAATATCTATATATAAACACAGATATATGAACCTTCATTTCATCACATTTAGGACTGGTAGCACATGTGTTTATATATAAACACATGTGCTACCAGTACTAAACGTGATGAAATCAAGGTTCATATATCTGTATTTATATATACACACAGATATATGAACCTTCGTTTCATCACGTTTAGGAGTGGTAGCACATGTGTATATAAACACAGATATATGAACCTTCATGTCATCACGTTTAGGGATGGTAGCACATGTGTTTATATATACACCCATGTGCTACCAGTCCTACACGTGATTAAATGAAGGTTCATATGTCTGTGTTTATATATACACCCATGTGCTACCAGTCCTACACGTGATGAAATGAAGGCTCATATATCTGTGTTTATATATATACACATGTGCTACCACTCCTAAACGTGATGAAATGAAGTTTCATATATCTGTGTGTATATATAAATACAGATATATGAACCTTCCTTTCATCACGTTTAGGAGTGGTAGCACATGTGTATATAAACACAGATATATGAACCTTCATGTCATCACGTTTAGGGCTGGTAACAAATGTGTGTATATATAAATACAGATATATGAACCTTGATTTCATCACGTTTAGGGATGGTAGCACATGTGTTTATATATACACAGATGTGCTACCAGTCCTAAGCGTGATGAAATGAAGTTTCATATATCTGTGTTTATACACACATGTGCTACCAGTCCTAAGCGTGATGAAATGAAGTTTCATATATCTGTGTTTATATATAAACACATGTATATGAACCTTCATGTCATCACGTTTAGGGATGGTAGCACATGTGTTTATATATACAGACATGTGCTACCAGTACTAAACGTGATGAAATTAAGGTTCATATATCTGTATTTATATATACACACAGGTGCTACCAGCCCTAAACGTGATGACATGAAGGTTCATATACATGTGTTTATATATACACAGATGTGCTACCAGTCCTACACGTGATTAAATGAAGGTTCATACATCTGTGTTTATATATAAAAACATGTGCTACCAGTACTAAACGTGATGAAAGGAAGGTTCATATATCTGTATTTATATATACACACAGGTGCTACCAGCCCTAAACGTGATGACATGAAGGTTCATATACATGTGTTTATATATACACAGATGTGCTACCAGTCCTAAACGTTATGAAATGAAGGTTCATATACATGTGTTTATATATACACCCATGTGCTACCAGTCCTACACGTGATTAAATGAAGGTTCATATGTCTGTGTTTATATATACACACAGATATATGAACCTTCATTTTATCACGTTTAGGACTTGTAGCACATGTGTGTATATAATCCATATCAATACTTTTTTACGAAAAACAGGAAATCTACCCTGACGCAGTCATCCCCTTATTTACTTTACTAACTCCCTGCAGGAAGAATATATTCCAATGCCTAAAATTATGTCATGGAAATGTCTTTTCTTTATGTAAATAATTTTATATAAAAAAATAAGTTTAATATAAAGAAAGCATTTATTTATTAAAGTAACATTATCTACGAACAACAACCAAAGACTTTCCAGAGAGAAAAACCAGAATTCTTTCAGACACATGCCAAATTTTATCTTTATTGTTTGTCTGAAGTCTGCCATGTTTACAAATGCAGTTAGTGATATTTACAGTCAAGCTAATGGCCAATTTGTTGAAATATCTCAAAGATCTAGTAATTCTCCTTCAATGAGGAGTAACCCGCCTGGACAAACATCCCATCAAACACTGAAAACTCACAATGATGTTCACCAACCATCAGAAAATGAAATTGTACAATGACGAGGACACCACTAGGAAAAGGCTTTTACGCTTTCGTAAACAAATTCTCACTCTACCAAACCCTAAAGTGAGAGTGTAATACATGTATAGAGCTATCCCTATTTTACTCTTTTATTTATTTCCCTCTCCTCGCTTCTCACCATCACCTCCCTTTTAAACAAAGGACTAGGGGTCTTAAGGGTCATTTCTAGCCTCATCTGGGGTTAAGAATTAGTTGTTTTATTCAAAATCTGCAATAAATGAAGTATGCAAATAGGAAATTTCAAATTCATCAAACAACTGTTACAGGAGATATGGCATAGTAGAGAGGACATGCACCCCATTTCTGTTATTTCTGCTTAGCAATGCAACTGTGTTGCTATGGTAGGGCATCTACACATGCATATTGAAAACAATCTGCACAAAGAAAGTTAGTTCCAATATAATCAATGATTTTTATAACAAAAGTTGGTAAATAAATTGAACTTTTTACATTTTATATGAGGCTGAAAATGACCCATAATGCCAAAAGTCCTTTCTCCCAATCTTCCCTTCCTATCATCTCTTCCCTATATCACCATTGATCTCTGCCCTACCCAACCATCCTCCACCCTGTAGATCCATGCCCCACCCAACTATCCTCCACCCTGTAGATTCCTGCCCCACCCAACCATGCATATTGAAAACAATCTGCACAAAGAAAGTTAGTTCCAATATAATCAATGATTTTTATAACAAAAGTTGGTAAATAAATTGAACTTTTTACATTTTATATGAGGCTGAAAATGACCCATAATGCCAAAAGTCCTTTCTCTCAATCTTCCCTTCCTATCATCTCTTCCCTATATCACCAGTGATCTCTGCCCTACCCAACCATCCTCCACCCTGTATATCCATGCCCCACCCAACCATCCTCCACGCTGTAGATCCCTGCCCCACCCAAACATCCTCCACCCTGTAGATCCCGGCCCCACCCAACCATACTTTTCCCTTTAGATCCATGCCCCACCCTACCATACTTTTCCCTGTAGATCCATTTCTGCTTAGCAATGCAACTGTGTTGCTATGGTAGGGCATCTACACATGCATATTGAAAACAATCTGCACCAAGAAAGTTAGTTCCAATATAATCAATGATTTTTATAACAAAAGTTGGTAAATAAATTGAACTTTTTACATTTTATATGAGGCTGAAAATGACCCATAATGCCAAAAGTCCTTTCTCCCAATCCTCCCTTCCTATCATCTCTTCCCTATATAACCATTGATCTCTGCCCTACCCAACCATCCTCCACCCTGAAGATTCCCGCCACCACCCAACCATCCTCCACCCTGTATATCCATGCCCCACCCAACCATCCTCCTCCCTGTTGATCCCTGCCCCACCCAGGCCCACCATCCTCCACCCTGTAGATACCTGCCCCACCCAACCATCCTTCACCCTGTAGATCCCTGCCCCCCCCAACCATCCTCCACCCTGTAGATCTCTGCCCCACCCAGGCCAACCATCCTCCACCCTGTATATCCATGCCCCACCCAACCATCCTCCTCGCTGTAGATCCCTGCCCCACCCAGGCCCACCATCCTCCACCCTGTAGATCTCTGCCCCACCCAGGCCAACCATCCTCCACCCTGTATATCCATGCCCCACCCAACCATCCTCCAAACTGTAGATTCCAGCCACCACCCACCCATCCTCCCCCCTGTAGATCCATGCCCCACCCAACTATCCTCCACCCTGTAGATTCCTGCCCCACCCAACCATGCATATTGAAAACAATCTGCACAAAGAAAGTTAGTTCCAATATAATCAATGATTTTTATAACAAAAGTTTGTAAATAAATTGAACTTTTTACATTTTATATGAGGCTGAAAATGACCCATAATGCCAAAAGTCCTTTCTCCCAATCCTCCCTTCCTATCATCTCTTCCCTATATCCCCATTGATCTCTGCCCTACCCAGCCATCCTCCTTCCTGTAGATCCCTGCCCCACCCAAACATCTTCCACCCTGTAGATCCATGCCACATCCAACCATCCTCCACCCTGTATATCCATGCCCCACCCAACCATCCTTCACCCTGTAGATCCCTGCCCCCCCCAACCATCCTCCACCCTGTAGATACCTGCCCCACCCAACCATCCTCCAAACTGTAGATTCCAGCCACCACCCACCCATCCTCCCCCCTGTATATCCCTGCCCCCCCCAGGCCAACCATCCTCCACCCTGTATATCCATGCCCCACCCAACCATCCTCCAAACTGTAGATTCCAGCCACCACCCAACCATACTTCTCCCTGTAGATCTCTGCCCCACCCAACCATCCTCCTCTCTGTTGATCCCTGCCCCACCCAGGCCCACCATCCTCCACCCTGTAGATATCTGCCCCACCCAACCATCCCCCTTCCTGTAGATCCCTGCCCCACCAAACAATGCTCCACGCTGTAGATCCCTGCCCCACCCAACCATACTTTTCCCTGTAGATCCCTGCCCCACCCAAACATCTTCCACCCTGTAGATCCATGCCACATCCAACCATCCTCCACCCTGTAGATCTCTGCCCCACCCAACCCAACCATCCTCCACCCTGCAGATTCCAGCCACCACCCAACCATCCTGAACCCTGTAGACCCCTGCCCCACCCACCCATCTTCCCCCCTGTAGACCCATGCCCCATCCAACCATCCTCCACCCTGTATATCCATGCCCCACCCAACCATCCTTCACCCTGTAGATCCCTGCCCCACCCAAACATCTTCCACCCTGTAGATCCATGCCCCACCCAACTATCCTCCACCCTGTAGATTCCTGCCCCACCCAACCATGCATATTGAAAACAATCTGCACCAAGAAAGTTAGTTCCAATATAATCTATGATTTTTATAACAAAAGTTGGTAAATAAATTGAACTTTTTACATTTTATATGAGGCTGAAAATGAACCATAATGCCAAAAGTCCTTTCTCTCAATCTTCCCTTCCTATCATCTCTTCCCTATATAACCATTGATCTCTGCCCTACCCAGCCATCCTCCTTCCTGTAGATCCCTGCCCCACCCAAACATCTTCCACCCTGTAGATCCATGCCCCACCCAACCATCCTCCTTCCTGTAGATCCCTGCCCCCCCCAACCATCCTCCACCCTGTTGATCCCTGCCCCACCCAGGCCCACCATCCTCCACCCTGTAGATACCTGCCCCACCCAACCATCCTTTTCCCTGCAGATCCCTGCCCCACCCAACCATCCCCCTTCCTGTAGATCCCTGCCCCACCCAAACATCTTCCACCCTGTAGATCCCTCCATACTTTTCCCTGTAGATCCATGCCCACCCCAACCATACTTCTCCCTGTAGATCCCTGCCCCTCCCAACCATACTTTTCCCTGTAGATCCATGCCCCACCCAAACATAATTCCCCCTGTAGATCCCTGCCCCAACCAACCATCTTCCACCCTGTAGATCCCTGCCCCACCCAACCATACTTTTCCCTTTAGATCCATGCCCCACCCTACCATACTTTTCCCTGTAGATCCATGCCCCGCCCAACCATACTTTTCCCTGTAGATCCATGCCCCAGCCAACCATACTTCTCCCTGTAGATCCCTGCCCCACCCATTATCCTTCTCTCTTTCCCTAAATTGTATTGAACACTTCCACAGAGATCCTACAAGACCTGTGTAATCCTTCAGCCTAGAAAACAGACAAGGTATGTTCTGATGCCAAAAATTCTAACCTTTTAGCTCAGAAGATTTACTGATGTTCAGATCCATAAAACAATGTTTTGTATGATGAATTTTTACAGACCTAATTTCCATATCTGACAGACAGCACATACAGCACTACACCATTCCCCGACAGACACAGTGTTCTGACATTGTGACTAGCCCTGATTTACAACCCTGTGGAGATATTACGATTCCTATTGAAGCAACACAATGATTTGAATATGACGGCTGCTCTGTTAGGGGTGTTTGATCTCTTATTCCTCCATCATAACTTCTATTTCTCAGACTTCCACAAGCTTCATCTTTACCCACTAAGGACGGTCAAACCGAAACTTCAATTTATTAAACATGAACACTGAAAATGACTTCTCGTTTCACTTGAAAGATATTGTTGCCAAGAATTTTGTTACATCAAAAGCAAAACAATACTAAATTGAATTCAACTGTTACATTAAAATGAAAAAGTATTCATGAAATGATGAAAAACATACAACAGATCAATAATTTTCTGAATAAAACTTTCTAAAACTTTCCTTTCAGCATTTTTCCTTCAGCATATGATAATGTAACCATGCAGAGGCTACAGGACTCTGGTCAAGGTTGAAAACAGAGGTCAAAGTTTATATAGGACTCCGGTCAAGGTTGTTAACAGAGGTCAAAGTATATATAGGACTCCGGTCAAGGTTGTAAACAGAGGTCAAAGTTTATATAGGACTCTGGTCAAGGTTGTAAACAGAGGTCAAAATTTATATAGGACTCTGGTCAAGGTTGTAAACAGAGGTTAAAGTTTATATAGGACTCCGGTCAAGGTTGTAAACAGAGGTCAACGTTGTAAACATAGGTCAAAGTTTGAATACTCAGTGCTTGTCTACAGCATATTTGTTATCAACACAAAACATCTATTTCTTGATAAGTGTGAGGCTAGATGTCTATTTTCTGAGGTAATCAATATTTAAGGATACCTAAATTATACACACTACTGACAAAGTTTGAAATCCTCAATGCTTCTTCAAAGCATTTAATTAATTTTATGATGAGCTACATTCTGGAAATCAAATTACTGAAATGCTCCATATTCCACAATACCTAAATTGTACAATTGAGGTCAAAGTTTAAAACTTTTAATGCTTGTCCTAAGCATAATTATCTTTAAACACAAACATCTATTTCTTATACGATAAGCTAGCGGGAAGCTGGATATCCAATTTCTGAAATACTCAATATTTGAGGATACCTAAATGTGAATTGTGGCCATCAATTTGATGGTCTATAAGGATTGATTCCCCATTCTGACCAATGATTTACATTAGCCAGCACATCACTATAAGCACTAAATAAATAGGGTACAAGGACTAACCCAGTGTTGACCATCACTGGACGGTCCATCTGGACCGATCTCTATGATAACGGTGGTCATAATGGGCCATTTACACAGGGTCAATCGTAGTGCTACACAGACACAAACTAACCCTGCCAGTATGTCCTGGCTAAATAATCTGTCATAGTGCTATACTGACACAAACTAACCCCGCCAGTATGTCCTGGGGAAATAATCTGTCATAGTGCTACACAGACAAAAACTAACCCTGCCAGTATGTCCTGGGTAAATAATCTGTTATAGTGCTATACTGACAAAAACTAACCCTGCCATTATGTCCTGGGTAAATGATCTGTCATAGTGCTACACAGACACAAACTATCCCTGCCAGTATGTCCTGGGTAAATAATCTGTCATAGTGCTACACAGACACATTTACTAACCCCGCCAGTATGTCCTGGGTAAATAATCTGTCATAGTGCTATACTGACACAAACTAACCCCACCAGTATGTCCTGGGTAAATAATCTGTCATAGTGATACACAGACACAAACTAACCCTGCCAGTATGTCCTGGGGAAATAATCTGTCATAGTGCTACACAGACACAAACTAACCCCGCCTGTATGTCCTGGGTAAATAATCTGTCATAGTGCTACACAGACACATTTACTAACCCCGCCAGGATGTCCTGGGTAAATAATCTGTCATAGTGCTACACAGACAAAAACTAACCCTGCCAGTATGTCCTGGGTAAATATTCTGTCATAGTGCTATACTGACAAAAACTAACCCTGCCAGTATGTCCTGGGTAAATATTCTGTCATAGTGCTATACTGACAAAAACTAACCCTGCCATTATGTCCTGGGTAAATGATCTGTCATAGTGCTATACTGACAAAAACTAACCCTGCCATTATGTCCTGGGTAAATGATCTGTCATAGTGCTATACTGACACAAACTAACCCCACCAGTATGTACTGGGTAAATAATCTGTCATAGTGCTATACTGACAAAAACAAACCCCGCCAGTATGTCCTGTCACAAATCAAAACGCGCGACATAACTGTAAACAATCAACCTATTAACTCTACTGATCAATATGTTGATTGATTAATCATCTTTGTGGAATGTTGTTGGACTTGGGAGCCATAGTACTTTGGTTTGTTTGTGTTTGACGTCCTATTAGCAGCTATGGTCATTTAAGGACGTGCCAGGTTTTGGTGGTGGAGGAAAGCCAGAGTTTTTATGAAGAATTTCTTAACTGCATTTTACTACTAGCTTATTTCCCCCTAGTTTAGAACTAAGAATCAGACATCCAAGTGATCAAAATTATTAGAGTTAAAAAAAAATCTAAATAATTCAACATTCCAGAGACAGGGGCCAGTCTATTCTAACTTCAATGACAGGGTTAACTGGGTTTGATCCCCAAAGTCGTCGTACGCATGGATATTCAGAGAAAATGTTTTTTCCTGCTGATGACACAACTCCAACAACCCAGGTTGAGTATCAAATGGTCTGGGGTGGATGTTGCTGTATCTGTGTTGTAGCATTCAAGTGAGGTGGCACTATAATGCCTTTGGAAGTACGGTCCCAGTGCAAACAGAATACATAACATCACCAGCATATACGCAGGCGTACACGCAGACATACACACATAGCGAGATATTAGCCAGGTGGCATAGGATTACTAGTTAGCGCCTGATAAGGATAAGCTCCTGCGTATTCCTCAAAAATTGTATTGATTAATGTGTATGGTAATTGTATTAATTGTATATCTTTGAACTGTAAAGCGCTTTAGAGTGACTTATATTAGCTAGATAGGGCGCTATATCAAATGTTGTATATTATGGAGGGAATTCCAAATGGAGAGGGAATTGTATAGGGAGAGGAAATTCCATATGGAGAGGGAATTCAACATGGAGAGGGAATTCTATCTGGAGAGGAAATTCAACATGGAGAGGGAATTCCATATGGAGAGGGTATTCTATCTGGAGAGGAAATTCCACATGGAGAGGGAATTCTATATGGAGAGGAAATCCCATATGGAGAGGGAATTCTATATGGAGAGGGAATTCCAAAGGGAGAGGAAATTTATAATATATGGAGAGGAAATTCTATATGGAGAGGGAATTCAACATGGAGAGGGAATTCCATATGGAGAGGGAATTCCATATGGAGAGGGAATTCTATATAGGGAATCCATATGGAGAGGGATTTATATATGGAGAGGAAATCCCATAAGGAGAGGAAGTTCTATATGGACAGGAAATCCCATATGGAGAGGGAGTTCTATATGGAGAGGGAATTCCATATGGAGAGGGAGTTCTATATGGAGAGGAAATCCCATATGGAGAGGTAGTTAGATATGGAGAGGAAATCCCATATGGAGAGGGAATTCTATATGGAGAGGGAGTTCTATATCGAGAGGGAATTCCATATGGAGAGGGAGTTCTATATGGAGAGGGAATTCCATATGGAGAGGGAGTTATATATGGAGAGGGAATCCCATATGGAGAGGGAGTTATTTATGGAGAGGGAATTCCACACTTAGCAACTTGAAGGGAAATGGAATGGAGTTCAACATTGGACATAACACTGATGAAGGAAAGGGAATTTTACCAAATGGCATACAGGGTTACTGAAAAAGATTTATACCGCACTTTCAACACTGGACCTGAAAAATCACAATACAGCAAAACTGATTTGAACATTACTAGACTACTATTTTTTACTTTTTCCCATACACAAAATAAAAAGCAATTTTCTTTGCTGTTCCCGTGTTCTAGGTCTGATATTAACTGCTTCACACAAGTCCCATGTGAACGAAGATAAAATACACATACAGAATATGTAATCTAATTTGGTCACTTTGGGAATCGTGCCAATTCAGAGTAATGACCAGTATATAACTCACTAAGTCACTACCCTATTACCCCTTATACATGTATCACTTAAGACCATCCACCACAAAGAAAGGACAAGTGCATTGTGGAAAGTTTAGGAACAAAAGATATTTGTCGATGATGTCCTATATAAAGTAAGTTTTATTATCCATCGGTTCCTCAATATACCATCTCACCACAGAGTGTAATTCATCAGGTGAGCTAGGGAATACATTGATTTGTTTCTGGCCGATACATAATTATAGGGTCAGAGAGGGTCCCAGTACAGGCCTGCAGCCTTAGTGTAACATACACCTGTTTAGCATTGCTGACCAGTACCTGTCTGCTGACCAGCACTACCTGACTGGTAAAGTAGAACCTGCTTTGAGATACCCAATCTTCTGACAATCAAAAATGGTTTCTGTTTGGACGGATGGTTACCACATTTAACTTGATAAGCACCCTTCCAAAAATCTCAAATTTGAATAGCCATCATAGATACTATATCAATGTAAGTTGGTAGATTCTGTTGAAGGGATGGGAGTCTAAAGACTAGAAAAAGGAAAAGAGGGGTCATTTAAGGTTGGATATTATTTTTGCTATTCAAAATGTGTCATAAATATAAGACAGCTTTATAACTTATCTGTAATATTGTTCATCAGCATCCATCAGATAGCTGGCAATTACAATATTGTTGACCAGTATATTGCTGAAAAATTACAACTGTACTGCTGACCAGTACCTACAATAATGCTGACCAATACCTACAATACTATTGACCATCAACACACGTCTCTGCTGACCAGTACCTATAAATAGCGTTGGAACAGTATATACAACATTGCTGACCAATAAGTATAAGTTATTGACCAGTACGTACAATATGCATTACAAATACCTACAATATTTATGACCGGTTTTTCAATATTGTTGAACAGTATATGCAAAATTGCTGACCATTTTGTAAACAAGCCATTCGGATTGAAATGTCTCGCCTGTGGCCCGCTTTGAACATCAATGCACATGTCAAGTTTGGTTGGTCTAGCATTTTAGTTTCAGAGAATTAATTTAAAAGCAAAAAATTAATGTTGATGGAGATGCTGACAAAGTCAATGGACCATGAAAGGAAGGCCGCATCCAGCATTCGATGCATGGGTTGCGATGTACTACCTAAGATGAATCTATAGTGCAAGTTTGGTTGGTCTAGCACTGATAATTTCAGAGAACACACAATATTCTTGACCATTACCTATGTTGACCAGTACATACAATATTGCTGACCATTACCTATGTTGACCAATACATAAGATATTGCTGACCATTACCTATGTTGACCAGTACATACAATATTCCTGACCATTACCTTTGTTGACTAATATTGCTGACCATTACTTTGTTGACCAGTACATACAATATTACTGACTATTGCCTTTGATGACTAGTATGTAAGATATTGTTAACAATTACTTTGATGACCAGTACATACAATATTACCGACTATTGCCTTTGTTGACTAACATGTAAGATATTAATAACCATTACTTTGTTAACCAGTACATACAATATTACTAACTATTGCCTTTGTTGACTAAGATTTAAGATATTGCTGACCATTTCTTTGTTGACCAGTACATACACTATTGCTGACTATTGCCTTTGTTAACTAATATGTAAGATATTGCTTATCATTACTTTGTTGACCAGTACAAACAATATTACTGACTATTGCCTTTGCTGACTAATATGTAAGATATTGCTGAACATTACTTTGTTGACCAGTACAAACAATATTACTGACTATTGCCTCTGTTGACTAATATGTAAGATATTACTGACCATTACTTTGTTGACCATTACATACAATATTACTGACTATAGCCTTTGTTGACTAATATGTAAAATATTGCTAACCATTACTTGGTTGACCAGTACATACAATATTACCGACTATTGCCTTTGTTGACTAAGATTTAAGATATTGCTGACCATTTCTTTGTTGACCAGTACATACACTATTGCTGACTATTGCCTTTGTTGATTAATATGTAAGATATTGCTGACGATTACTTTATAGACCAGTACATACAATATTACTAACTATTGCCTTTGTTGACTAAAATGTAAGATATTGCTGACCATTGCTTTGTTGACCAGTACATACACTATTGCTGACTATTATCTATGCTGACCAGTACATACAATATTACTGACTGTTGCCTTTGTTGACTAATATGTAAAATATTGCTAACCATTACTTTGTTGACCAGTATATACAATATTGTTGACTATTATCTATGCTGACCAGTACATACAATAATACTGACCATTACCTATGCTGACCAGCTACCTTGATGCTTAGTTCTAGCCTGTAGTAATACCATGATCAATACCTGTAAGGCTACTGCTGTAACTCTGGCCAGCACATGTACAGGAGCCTCTCATTGATGTCAACAGGCTTCTCAGGAGGAAATACTGCCTTCAGAAGGTCAAACACAACCTTGGTCTTAAATATAGCTAGCCTGCGTGTGTTTATTTCTGTTTGGAACATCCAGTTTACATGACTAAAAGAACTCAAATAAAGCAGTATTTTCAATTTTCATTGACCTTCACTTTTAAACTTCTTACCAAACTCAAAATCATTAAGTGTTTAAATCTGATTTCCGTTGTTTTCACCTCAACACTATGTTGGGTCATACATATAATAAATGGTAAGTCAATACCAATTGTAGGTTGACCTACATCAACCCCTCATTATTCTTACAGGGTGTTCTCATTGTCTGTGAAATGAACTTTCCATTTCCTCAGTAAATGTTAAGGAACCATTTCCTTACACTATACTGGCTGGGATCTACTGGAGAATATTGATTTTTGTGTGTTCTAACTTTGGAACTTTCCAGAGATAACTTCTTTTTTTTTGCAGATGTCACCTTGGGAACTGTATTCAACAGACTAATGGTGGTGTGGTCTGTAACAAAATAGTGGTGATGAGGAGATCGTTACACACCTGTGTCGTCTCTAACACTGTAGTGGTGAGGAGGAGATCGTTACACACCTGTGTCGTCTCTAACACTGTAGAGGTGAGGAGGAGATCGTTACACACCTGTGTCGTCTCTAACACTGTACAGGTGAGGAGGAGATCGTTACACACCTGTGTCGTCTCTAACACTGTACAGGTGAGGAGGAGATCGTTACACACCTGTGTCGTCTCTAACACTGTACAGGTGAGGAGGAGATCGTTACACA
>NW_018405816.1:421019-440188 GCF_002113885.1 Mizuhopecten yessoensis
GTGTCATCTCTAACACTGTACAGGTGAGGAGGAGATCGTTACACACCTGTGTCGTCTCTAACACTGTAGTGGTGAGGAGGAGATCGTTACACACCTGTGTCATCCCTTACACTACAAAAAGTCAGTATACGTAGTGTAAAGGAAAAGAACAGGACATCCTTACACACACTTGTGATGTTGAGCAAACCCTGTAACTCCATACAGCTATGGTATCTGTGATAAAAAAAAAAAATTGAGGGGGGGGGGGGGACCTGTCTCTTAACCTATTGGCTCAAATGCTTTACCAATCTTTGAACTTATTTTGTCCTACAGTTTTACCTGTCCAAAGAGTCTATTGACGAGTACAGTTTTATCAGACCCAGAGTTTGTTAGCTCATATGGTTTGAACGGCCTTGGAGTCAAAATTGAGGAAAGCCTACACTTGGTCATACCAGAAGTACAGTATCTAAGTCTGCAGACTAAAGCCAGTCTCAGAGTCTTTTTCAGATTTACCTTTGACAAAGTCAACTGGCTCACTGTGTTCGAGTCAATCATGACATTCCTCCAAACTAAAGGGATCACTGATGTGAAGTAAAAGGACAGAGCACTCTTGTATCTATCACGAATCCATTTAACAACACATTGACATTACTTATATTTTGCAAGGCATATATTTTCATGCAGATTCATGAAAAAAGACTATG
The DNA here is from genome assembly GCF_002113885.1 of Mizuhopecten yessoensis. Lineage (NCBI taxonomy): Eukaryota > Metazoa > Mollusca > Bivalvia > Pectinida > Pectinidae > Mizuhopecten > Mizuhopecten yessoensis. The sequence continues at coordinate 421,703 of NW_018405816.1, forward strand.
AATAAAATTGCTTGGAAATGTTTATTCAGGTACAACTGAAAAAATATGGTTCAATTTTTGTTTACAAATCCTTGGGAATCGGTCCTGTAAGTGTAACTACAAACTTATAGAATAAGTATTCATGAAAATGAAGTGATTTAAAGTAACCAAACAAAAACCATCTCTGTACATTTCTGGGAAGGCCTGACTGAAAGTTTACATACATTTAGATAGTCATACCAAGATGTTTATATCATAGTGGTGATCTAAAGCACGCAAATATTTCATATACTTACTGCTTTTTTTTGTTTTACTCATCGTCACAAGCTTGAAACGTATTTGATCAGAGGACGAAACGTTTATAAAACCAGTTTATCAGGAAGCAAGGCCTCCAATAAACAATACTTCAATACAAGAATACAGCCATGTATATATCCTTTACCCATTTCTACGCAATACATATTTCTAAACATTCCAAAAAAAATGAGCTCTAGAAACATGAAAGGCAGTGTTTCTGTGTGATATCGTCATGCATGCTCAAACACGTGTTGAAGATTTCTATCAAAATGTAAAGTTAAGTCTGAATGAAAAGCTGAATTCAAAGCCCGCTTCTCTTAGTTGTGGTAGTTTTTAAGTTTTCCATTCCTTAGTAATCGGCAATAACATGATGGAAATAGTTACTCTAAAGGTTGCGCCCATGCAAGTCCAGTATATAACAGAAATATATTTACCGACAGGTGATCGATGCTGTAGGTTGGAGAAAAGTCGGTTTGTTTGTGCTTTATGTCCATTAACAGNCTGCAGCACCTGGCCAACATAGGCCTTGAACCCATGACCCAGTGGTGGAGGACTAGTGATCTAGATGGTCAGACACCTTGATCCAGAGCACATCACAAATTAGTTAAACTTAATGACAAATGATTGATGTTGTGTGGTTTTGAGATTTGAGATTGCTGATTTTGTAACATTGTTCTACTCCAGTCCACAGCCCATACAGGATTCTTAAGGTTTATTTTCCGATGTATATGAGCCATTTATAATGAAGTAGACAACCTACCAGAGATGTGGCCTTCATAAATTAAGGCTCAACTATAATAATATAAAATAAATTTATTTTACAAAATTATGAAACAAGTTATTTCAACTTATACTAAATCAGTCTTGATGGCCAGGATGTTAGCATATATATTTAGTGTGCAGGTCAACTTCAGTCCCACATCACGGTGCTTACTCAATTATGATTTATATTCAAAAACGTATGTTAATATTTTAGTGTTTAAAACAACTAAAACCAACTATAATCCACGTTTCTCATTTTGAAACAATCTATTATCAACAAAAATTGCCTACAAACTGGCTCTAGGTTGTGGGGCTGCACTTTTTGGAATAAGTACTGTAATAATGATAGCAGACAGAATTTTAAACAAATACATATAGATCTGAAAGTATAGGATCGTATTTACATAAATACACAACATAACACCTGTAATAAATACAAAACAGAGTACATGCTAAACCAACACAAACATGTATGTATCACTAGCCAAAATAAACACTGTTCTCAACTGAGGTTGTCTAGGGCTCCAAGCATCTGGTCCTGTGGAAACCTGTGTGGGTTGCCACCATGGTGCATGGGTATGTGGAAGGTAGTGTGGGGCTCTGTGGTGTGGCATGTGGGCTTGTAAAAGGGCTGTGTGGGGCTCTGTGGCAAGTGGGCTTGTGGAAGGGCTGTGTGGGGCTCTGTGGTATGGAATATGGGCTTGTGGAAGAGCCATGTGGCATGTGGGCTTGAAGAAGGGCTGTGTGGGGCTGTGGCAAGTGGGCTTGTGGAAGGGCTGTGTAGGGCTCTGTGGTATGGCATATGGGCTTGTGGAAGGGGCATGTGGGCTTGTAGAAGGGCTGTGTGGGGCTGTGGCAAGTGGGCTTGTGGAAGGGCTGTGTAGGGCTCTGTGGTATGGCATGTGGGTTTTTGGAAGGGCTATGTGGCATGTGGGCTTGTGGAAGGGCTGTGTGGGGCTGTGGCAAGTGGGCCTCTTGAATACTGTGTGGAGCTCTGTGGCATGTCTATGGGAGGATGTGTGATGTTACATTACATGTGGGCCTGTGGAAGGTGGTGTGGGGCTCTTTGGTGAGGCATTTTGGCCTGTGGAAGGTGGTGTGGGGCTCTGTAGCGTGGCATGTGGGCCTGTGGAAGGTTGTGTGGGCTCTGTGGTGTGACATGTGGGCCTGTGGAAGGTTGTGTGGGGCTCTGTGGTGAGACATGTGGGCCTTTGGATGGTGGTTTGGGGCTCTGTGGTGAGGCATTTTGGACTGCGGAAGGCTGTGTGGGGCTCTGTGGTGTGACACGTGGGCCTGTCGAAGGTTGTGTGGGGCTCTGTGTGGGGCTCTGTGGCGAGGCATTTTGGCCTGTGGAAGGCTGTGTGGGGCTCTGCGGAATATAGGCCTGTGGAAGGCTGTGTGGGGCTCTGTGGAATATAGGCCTGTGGAAACTAAGCAGCGTACCTGGGTTTCCTTTGGTTGTGGTACTTATGACAATGACCTGTGTTTGGTTCTGTGATCTTATGTGAGCTCTCCAGGATAGTGTTCTGTGTGGGGATCTGTTGGTCCGTCTGGTCTGTATGGGTTCTGCAGTGGGCTGTGTGGTTCTTAGTGTTTCTATGGACATCTGTGGACATTGAACAGTACAGGTCTCCGTAGACTTGGTACACTACTAACCTGTGTGGGGATCTGTTGGTCCGTCTGGTCTGTATGGGTTCTGCAGTGGGCTTTGTGGTTCTTAGTGTTTCTATGGACATCTGTGGACACTGAACAGTACAGGTCTCAGTAGACTTGGTACACTACTAACCTGTGCGGGGATCTATTGGTCTTTCTGGTCTGTATGGGTTCTGCAGTGGGCTTTGTGGTTCTTAGTGTTTCTATGGACATCTGTGGACATTGAACAGTACAGGTCTCCGTAGACTTGGTACACTACTAACCTGTGCGGGGATCTATTGGTTTGTCTGGTCTGTATGGGTTCTGCAGTGGGCTTTGTGGTTCTTAGTGTTTCTATGGACATCTGTGGACATTGAACAGTACAGGTCTCCGTAGACTTGGTACACTACTAACCTGTGCAGGGATCTATTGGTCTGTGAGGGGCTTTGAGTATGGGCTGTGTGGACAGGTGTACTCTGAAAAGTAGTTGGAGTCTGTGAATTAACTGTGTGGGACTATATATATGGATCTGTTAGGCTATGTGGTATTATGTTGGCCTAAGTACCATAGATATAAGATCACCTACTACTGTACCTCACTGTACTGTAACATGTGCATCTACCTTCTTCCTGTGTTGTTTATCTAGTCGGGATCAAATGCAGTGGAATGTCAACCACGAACAACAATGTTAATCAACCTGTTCCAGGCAGCAGCTTGACCCGTAGTGGTCTGTTAGGACTTCCCCAGGTACGCCCTCAGTATAGTAGTGTCCTGGGATCCCCAGCTAGATATCTACACTAGTGTTATAAGGGTACGCCCTCAGATATGACTTATTTATACAAATATATGTAACATATTACATTTATGACTTTGTAATATATTACATGCTCCAGCAATTAGCTTCCTGTATTTAACACTACTACATCACATGTAGATCACCTGTATATACACTATATACCCCAGGTCACCTGTATATACACTATATACCCCAGGTCACTAGTATATTATAGTCAGACACAATGAGGGAAATACAGAGATAAACAAACATACCTGTCAGCTCTATTTATGTATATCACATAACATAGCTGAGCAGCAGGCTCATCTCCAGTACACTTAAACATACATCATTGTAGATCAATCTTAACCCGACATATACCCCATCCCCCTCAGCTGAGCTCCAAACTACCCCACCATCCTACCATACCTGAATTAATAAGCTGACCCCCAATTAGCTAGTACCCAGTTACCTTTCTACCCCATCAGCTATAAACCAGCTATACCTCTCCACCTCCCTAATCAGCTGATAGCCAACTACTGACCCACCCGTCCTTTAGGTATTTCCTGGGACTGATACCCAGTTAAACCCTCTCTCATATACATTCTATTATAATGACCAACATATCCATATTTCAATATCAACCCTATGTGGTCAGTTTGATGTCTAATCTGACGAGACCATCTCTGGAATAAATGGGTGATCCTACTTAAACAGCCTATTCCATCCCATCACGAATTACATATAATATGTATCTGATATTCTCTAACCAGGTAGCTTTGGTCAGGCTTGTCCATCAGCATACAGCGTCTCAAGAACATTGACAATGAGCAGAATATGGTGGTACAATTTTATCTCATAGAATGGTTTCCCGGCCATATTGCAGTAGTCGTGTTGTTATGCAGGTGTTTCTAACCACACAACTGTCAATTACAATATATGTACAACCTCGTCTAGTATCAACAATTACAATACATGTACAACCTCGTCTTAGTAGTATCAACAATTACAATATATGTACAACCTCGTCTTAGTAGTATCAACAATTACAATATATGTACAACCTCGTCTTAGTAGTATCAACAATTACAATATATGTACAACCTCGTCTTAGTAGTATCAACAATTACAATATATGTACAACCTCGTCTTAGTAGTATCAACAATTACAATATATGTACAACCTCGTCTTAGTAGTATCAACAATTACAATATATGTACAACCTCGTCTTAGTAGTATCAACAATTACAATATATGTACAACCTCGTCTTAGTAGTATCAACAATTACAATATATGTACAACCTCGTCTTAGTAGTATCAACAATTACAATATATGTACAACCTCGTCTTAGTAGTATCAACAATTACAATATATGTACAACCTCGTCTTAGTAGTATCAACAATTACAATATATGTACAACCTCGTCTTAGTAGTATCAACAATTACAATATATGTCTAACCACATACATACATAACCATTTTCTCACCACAAATCCTCCACAGATCTCATTCATCACTTCTCAAAGATGACAGCTAATCCCAACTTTTCACCAAGATAGAGAACACAAACACAACCTTATGGATGAAATATGGGACACAATCTAAGGGATGGAGATAGCCCGGTCAACATGTAAACACATATACTTACCTAGAGTTTAATCCCAATACACTGCCAACTTGATTAGCATTCCTCAACACACTCATGTTTGGGTACAGTGTTTATCCGGCTACAGAGGCTGACCACAGACCATCTGCCAGATGCATTAACATATATCAGTAGTACCTACCTAACTGGTTCCTCCACCCCTACCAGCCATTCAGGCCCAGCACCACCACTACCACAGGAGATGTGCACTGTGTGTATAGTATAGTAGGAATGTGTAGTAAAAAGGGGGAGGAGGCCAGTGAGAGGCTGTTTATTATACTACAGCACAACAAAAAGTATTGTCAGCTTTATATGTGTAGTAAAAAGGAGAAGATCAGTGAGAGGCTGTCTATTATACTACAGCACAACACAAAGTATTGTCAGCTTTATATGTGTAGTAAAGGGGGGAGAAGGCCAGTAAGGGGCTGTCTATTCTACAAAGGAGGAGGAGGCCAAAACAAGTGAGATGTACACCACAACAAAAAGTATGGTTAGCTTCAAATGCCAGTTAAGACTATGATTCAATCGACTGTCCATCTTTAGGTTTCAAGAAATTAAAGACATTTTAACATTTTATACATTTTTTGTTTATTCTGTAATGGTATGTGTGTAATGTTGGTAGAATCCATAGTAATGCTCCAGTACAGAGCTGGTATAGAGCTAGTATAGGTTAACGTGAATGATGAGACTCTAGTGATGTTTGTAATTCAGCCAAGTAGATCTTATATGTAGCACTGATCAAAGAAAGCCCAACTACTCACATAGGCTGCCAACAACCTCTCAGGGGTCACTCTGTACTGTAAATATATATTCCAAGTTTGATCTGCCTCTATACATCTGATCAATTTTTATACCATAAATATCCAAAAAAAATCTAATATTCTAAAGCCATAGTACCATAAATTACCATGAAAAAAAAAGGTAATACCGTAAATATCCTCAAAATTCCAATCGGTACCATAAATATCATAACCAAATAACTTAATTAACTTATAATTTCAAAAAAGATAACACGCATGTACAAAACTGTTGTGATTGATCAATGAAAGTCAGTTTGAAAGGTACCTCAAAAACTTCTGACAGCAACCGTGTGTAGCATGTCTTTAACAGCCCAGTTTTTATAGCAATAAATTGTCAGTATATACCTACATCTACTAGAGTAAATATGTGATATCAATGTTATTCTTGTGACATGTATCTATATAGATATCAAATTATCTTTAGGAAAGATAATTAATATCAATGATAATTTGAGGTTCTTACAAAGATCGTCTTAAAGCAGTTCACAAATTATTATCTGTGGTTATAGGACCTTTGCGACCAGCCAATATTTCTCAACTCCCTGGGGAGCATACACCCGGTGCTGCCATTTCGGTGCTCACAGCTAGCATTCTACAATTCTAGCGCTGCCAAACCACGTACTCATTTACATCTGAGTAGACTGGAACAAGTGGAGTAAAGTATCTTGCTCAAAGATACAACACAGTGCCGTGCCGTGACTCGAACACGCAACCCTTCGGTCACGAGCCCGGCGTCCTACCATTAGACTACCCTGCCTTTGTAATAGATGATGTCATACGTAAGATAATGTTCTGAGATGTAAATTCTAAAATATATTTATAAACATGGCTTTGTAACAGTTACCCACTAATATGTAAAGTTAACCAGATTAACGGGAGATTCTGTTTTTTCAATATTTGCAGAGTTGTTTCCCTTTCATAGCCTCAATTTAAATATATTTTTTCTAATACCTTTCAATTCAAAATGGGTTACAATCACTTATACTTTCATTCCTTAAAATAACCATGAAACATGCTCCTAACAGTCTGTAAGTGTTATAAAAAAATTGAGAAGGCCTTCTGTTATGCTTCTCTAACTTCTCTTTTTAGCATTCTACATGTGTTGATAACTTACCAGATGCTCATGAATAGGGCCTATGAAACAGCATTAAGTCATTGAATATCAAGTCTACACAACAAAAAATTGTAAACCTGACACAAACACTCCGATAAAACTTATAAACTGGAACTTGACCAGAGCAAAACGTAAAATCATTTCATCTCAATCCAACATTTTAACAGAATTCCAGTGTACAGACAAACATGTCTTCCCACTGCTGGCAACAGTAGACCCATAAAATCTGGTATGTGGACAATAACATCTTATAAAATATGTTATATATACATTCTTGATCACTGAAACTGATAATCACAGACATCAACAGAAAAATTTGCCTTCATCTATTGAGGAAGCAATGCCAACTGTTATAATGTCCAGCCCAGTGCTAGTTAAACCTGTCTCAGCTAATGGCTGTATCATAATGACTGGGAATCTACCTAGTGAAACCTGTCTCAGCTAATGGCTGTATCATTATGACTGGGAATCTACCTAGTGAAACCTGTCTCAACTAATGGCTGTATCATAATGACTGGGAATCTACCTAGTGTCTCATCAGCTAATGGCTGTATCATTATTACAGGGTATCTACCAAAAACAGACTTTCAGTTTCAATGTAGGTCCTAATGTAGCCATTCTTTCTGTAAACCGAGTAATCTTTAAGCCAGTATACTACCTGTGGAAACAAAATTATGCAATTCTAAGGTGGTTTTAGTAACGTATCCTTTGTCCCCACTGGACAAGACTGGGACCAGAATGTTTGGCCACACTGGACAGGACTGAGACCACACTGGACAGGACTGGGACCACACTGGACAGGACTGGGATCAGAATGTTTGGCCACACTGGACAGGACTGGGACCAGAATGTTTGGCCACACTGGACAGGACTGGGACAAAAATGTTTGGCCACACTGGACAGGACTGGGACCAGAATGTTTGGCCACACTGGACAGGACTGGGACCAGAATGTTTGGCCACACTGGACAGGACTCAGGGACCAGAATGTTTGTCCCCACTGGACAGGACTGGGACCAGAATGTTTGTTCCCACTGGACAGGACTGGGTCCAGAATGTTTGGCCACACTGGACAGGACTCAGGGACCAGAATGTTTGGCCACACTGGACAGGACTGGGACCAGAATGTTTGGCCACACTGGACAGGACTGGGACCAGAATGTTTGGCCAATTTTATTTAGTATTCCTTTGGATAAATCAACATTTTGACTGTAAGGCAATATATTTTGAAATGAAGCAATGATTTTGTAAGAACAGAAAGTGAAGATATTATATTTCAATGTTTATGATTTTCAAAAATTTATAATGAACAACATCAACAGTGCATATTATTTTACATCCAGTAAAAATATTTTTTGCAGTATAGGCTGCCCTTAATCAATGGATGAATAAGTAAAGATTGATGTAAGTGTTATCATTTGACTTCATCCCAGTATGCAGACAAGTATTAAACTAACATTCCAGCATGGTGGCTACCAGTTTGACCAAGCATGAGTAGGGTGACATAGGACACAGTCATGTCGCTAACGTTGAGGCAGGAACACAAAACTGTCCGAGTGAATGTAACAGCTATAAAATCACACACTAAGTCACAGAAATCTAAAGGAAACCACCTGTAAGTGTTTACATAGGCTTGTCCTACAACAGGTACATTGGGCCTGTACTAGTAAGACATTTTTGAATGTGATATTTTCTAGTAAAATGAACATTACTACATTGAAACGGGCATGCTAAATGACTTGCTGTAGATAAATTGGCGAGGTTAATATCTGAGTCTTTCTTTAATTCAATAGTCAATGTCACAAAGGTCAACCATTTCTCATTTTGTTTCATTGTCTACAACAACTGTTTATCTGTTGGGAGTGTCTATAGGCTCATTTTCATCTGTTGAGAGTGTCTATAGGTTCATTTTCATCTGTTGAGAGTGTCTGTAGGCTCATTTTCATCTGTTGGGAGTATCTATAGGCTCATTTTCATCTGTTGGGAGTGTCTGTAGGCTCATTTTCATCTGTTGAGAGTGGCTATAGGCTCATTTTTATCTGTTGATAGTGTCTATAGGCTCATTTTCATCTGCTCTGCTTGGATGGCCAAAGTCAACCTTTTCTATGCTTGGAACGACAATGCATATGTCATCCTTTTCTATGCTTGGATGGCCAGTCATCCTTTTCTTTGTTTGGATGGCCAGTCATCCTTTTCAATGCTAGGATGGCCAAAAGCAACCTTTTCTATGCTTGGATGGCCGGTCATCCTTTTCTATGTTTGGATGGCCAGTCATCCTTTTCAATGCTAGGATGGCCAAAAGCAACCTTTTCTATGCTTGGATGGCCAGTCATCCTTTTCTTTGTTTGGATGGCCAGTCATCCTTTTCAATGCTAGGATGGCCAAAAGCAACCTTTTCTATGCTTGGATGGCCAGTCATCCTTTTCTTTGTTTGGATGGCCAGTCATCCTTTTCAATGCTAGGATGGCCAAAAGCAACCTTTTCTATGCTTGGATGGCCGGTCATCCTTTTCTATGTTTGGATGGCCAGTCATCCTTTTCAATGCTAGGATGGCCAAAAGCAACCTTTTCTATGCTTGGATGGCCAGTCATCCTTTTCTTTGTTTGGATGGCCAGTCATCCTTTTCAATGCTAGGATGGCCAAAAGCAACCTTTTCTATGCTTGGATGGCCAGTCATCCTTTTCTTTGTTTGGATGGCCAGTCATCCTTTTCAATGCTAGGATGGCCAAAAGCAACCTTTTCTATGCTTGGATGGCCAGTCATCCTTTTAGGCTCATTTTCATCTGTTGAGAGTGTTTATAGGCTCATTTTCATCTGTTGAGAGTGTTTATAGACTCATTTTCATCTGTTGAGAGTGTCTGTAGGCTCATTTTCATCTGTTGGGAGTATCTATAGGCTCATTTTCATCTGTTGAGAGTGTCTATAGGCTCATTTTTATCTGTTGAGAGTGTCTATAGGCTTATTTTCATCTGTTGAGAGTGTCTATAGGCTCATTTTCATCTGTTGAGAGTGTCTATAGGCTCATTTTCATCTGTTGAGAGTGTCTATAGGCTCATTTTCATCTGTTGAGAGTGTCTATAGGCTCATTTTCATCTGTTGAGAGTGTCTATAGGCTCATTTTCATCTGTTGAGAGTGTCTATAGGCTCATTTTCATCTGTTGAGAGTGTCTATAGGCTCATTTTCATCTGTTGAGAGTGTCTATAGGCTCATTTTCATCTGTTGAGAGTGTCTATAGGCTCATTTTCATCTGTTGAGAGTGTCTATAGGTTCATTTTCATCTGTTGAGAGTGTCTATAGGCTTATTTTCATCTGTTGGGAGTGTCTATAGGCTCATTTTCATCTGCTATGCTTGGATGGCCAAAGTCAACCTTTTCTATGCTTGGATGGCCAAAGTCAACCTTTTCTATGCTTGGAACGACAATGTCATCCTTTTCTATGCTTGGATGACCAGTCATCCTTTTCTATGTTTGAATGCATGGCCAGTCATCCTTTTCTATGTTTGGATGGCCAGTCATCCTTTTCTATGCTTGGATGGCCAGTCATCCTTTTCTATGCTTGGATGGCAAGTCATCCTTTCCTATGTTTGGATGGCCAGTCATCCTTTTCTATGCTTGGATGGCCAGTCATCCCTCATTTTCATCTGTTGGGAGTGTCTATAGGCTCATTTTCATCTGCTATGCTTGGATGGCCAAAGTCAACCTTTTCTATGCTTGGAACGACAATGTCATCCTTTTCTATGCTTGGATGGCCAAAGTCAACCTTTTCTATGCTTGGAACGACAATGCATATGTCATCCTTTTCTATGCTTGGATGACCAGTCATCCTTTTCTATGTTTGAATGCATGGCCTGTTGGGAGTGTCTATAGGCTCATTTTCATCTGCTATGCTTGGATGGCCAAAGTCAACCTTTTCTATGCTTGGAACGACAATGTCATCCTTTTCTATGCTTGGATGGCCAAAGTCAACCTTTTCTATGCTTGGAACGACAATGCATATGTCATCCTTTTCTATGCTTGGATGACCAGTCATCCTTTTCTATGTTTGAATGCCTGGCCAGTCATCCTTTTCTATGTTTGGATGGCATTGTCATCCTTTTTTATGTTTGGATGGCATTGTCATCCTTTTCTATGTTTGGATGGACAGTCATCCTTTTCTATGTTTGGATGGCATTGTCATCCTTTTTTATGTTTGGATGGCCAGTCATCCTTTTCTATGTTTGGATGGCATTGTCAACATTTCTTCTGTTGATGATGGTAAATTATATATGTTTGGATGGCTCATCTCAATGTTCCTGCTGGGATGGCCAGAGAATCTCAACCTTTTTTAATTAATAACCTTTTACAGGGTTTATTTTTTTAAACTTGATATTAGTTGGCCCCGATAGAAGCAAGCAGGGTGTCTCAATGAGCAAGTAAACCAAAGTGCCTGGCAAAACCTTGCAGGGTTGTGCAGGTGGCCCCTGGTACCATTTCACATCCAATCATTGAATTGAACCACAGTTGTCTTTGTGAAAGTCAAGTTTGCTTTCCACTTCACCAACCAACCACAACATTTAATCATGAGATGACCAATCTAAAAATTAGAATGGTCAGTCTTAGCCTGCTTACCTCATTTTATAATGTGACTTTTCATGTCTTTATCTCCCATGTCATCTGTACCCATTATTACGTCTAATAAATACACTCCACAGTTAAATACCCTTTAATGAGTACAGTCCACTGCTATTAAGTAAGATAAACTCACCATTACAATGTTCTTCATTAAAACCACATAGGGAGTATTCTGGAGCTTATAAGCCTTAAACAGTACTGAAACTTCCTGCTACTTCCAGTCCAGGTACAACACATGGATTATACACAACTTGTCAGGGAAATGAAATGACACATGTGTGACTAAAAGACAACAGCATACATGTAAATGATTTGTGTGAGTTATAGAGGCAGGAGACAATGACCTATATCCATGGTGACACACAGTGCGATGCTCTGATGAATCCTGATGGACAGGTACAGATGTGATACTGTCTATACTCACCTAGCCACAGCCACGCTCCTCATGAATATGCATGAGACAATACATCCATGATATGCAGTGGAGCATGTCAGCAATGTGTTCATATCTCTGGTAGTGTTTTTATTACTAAAGTATATTACCGTATTGTTCCCCATAAAAGCCCCTCTTAAGTCTTAAGTGTTGCGATCGTATCCCAGATGAATAAGATGTAATATTATAAGATCTAATATGAAACATACATTTAATAAGCATTTGTTTCCTACAGTTCTCAGCTACCTTAGCCTTTAAGAAAAAAAATGATTTTTTTTCCCATTATAATATGTTACTGACCAGACTATGAATTACTAAGTATAAATTTTTATCTTTCACCCCATATACCTCATGCAGTGCAAATTTTGACATTTAACCCAAACGCCTCTCAGAATACAATTTTTACCATCGACCCATATACCTCCTGGATTACAATTTTTACCTTTGACCTAAATGCTTCCTGTAATACAATTATGACCTTTGACCCGTTTACCTCGACCTTTGACCTAAATGCTTCCCATAATACAAGTTTGACCTTTGACCGATACTCATCCTGGAGTGCATTTTTGATGTTGTGTTTACTGTGACAAATACCTTTATACATATACTATATTATAAGTTTCTGGTTTAAATAGCTATATAACTTCCATTCAATCACTGATGATATATTTGAGACATTAAACCCAGCACTATGTTCATGTTTGACCTCTACAGTGTACAAACGACACCACATGACCTTGAAGACAGCCAGCTTTCTGCTGTTACAGATAAAATATTGTCAAACAAAACTGCATGCCGAACGATACAACATTCATAAAACACGATACTGAAACAAAGAACCTAATAAAGTTTGTATGATCTGCAGTGAAATAAAGACACTAAAACCGTATACATGCTATTAGGCGGTAGAGGGTTGTTATCTGTAGAACACGGAGCGATACGATCACTATCAGACTTCACCAATTTTGTCAGTGAAATGGGCACTGAAGATGTAGTGGGTGTATTACAGTAGAATGCTTTCTAATCAATAGTGTAAATTCCATATATATCGCCAAGAAAATCTTTTAATTGTGCCAATTCCCTACCTAATCTTTCTGCGAGAATAAAAACTGTACCGGCTTCCTAGCACTGAAGTCCCCCCCACTAGTGTTACATCTGTATTATGCCGTTTATGTATCATGTTTCTGACATCACATTGACAGATCCCCCTCATTATACATTCAGTCGTTACTGCTAGTATTCAAAATGTTCCAATCTATAGTTTGCTGAACAAGACTTGAGGATGTAACCAATAACGGTGGTAGGATTGGAACAAATGACAACTGTGGTTAATAACAAATGACAACTGTGGTTAATAAAAATTCCACCCAATTAACAAATTCCATGCCTGACCAAATGATTCTGCCATATTCTGGTCTCTGTGAAAAGTTACAGGGACCTGTGGGACCCGCTGGAACGAACGATTAGAGGGAGGCGCAGGGAAGCAAACAAGGGACATACAGATATAGTATTCTCTAGTCTTAGAGATAGAGAAAAAACACTTGAGTAATTTGTTCCATGTATAACACTTGTCATCCATAATTGATACAATGTATGATGCTGACGTGACATGTGATGGAAGCGGCGTGTATCGTTATGCAGAATCTAGCCTCATTGTACGGTATTGCCTCGTGACCTTGACCGAGAGGTATTAACATGGGATTTCAACACTCTACTTGGAAATTCTGCTATATTAGCGAAATTTCATGCATGACCAAAGAACGTACTATACTGTGAAGAGATTGGAATTGAACCAATGCCCATGTACATGACGGACATAATAAAACAACAGGGGAAGGAAGTATTTCACTCTATTATAGTAGTGTGGCTCTCAATTCTCAATTACTAGCTCGTTGACCACAAATTTCAAATGCAGAAATTACCCATTGTACCGATGCAGCGCTGGGATGGAAATCTAACAACAGCAGGCATTGGCTTCTAGCAGGCCATTTTTACAATTTGTGCGTGTTATTTCAAAGACTTAATACCATAAATATATTCATTATGTAGTGTTAAAATAATTTGTGGCCTTCTCTTATTACAAAATAGTAAGAATCGTTCATACATAGCTCACAACAACTTGTTAATAAAGACTGATATAAATTACAAGAATTATGAAACAAGTTCTATTAACAATCATAGATGTTACCACAATTCAGCAGTTATGTTAGTACTAATATTAATACCCAGCCTCCTCTGCCCCGGCGACCGGGTATTAAATCCCAAGCCTTGTAACGGAGCAAGCCCCGTGTGAATCACACCGGGGCAATTTTAGAATTAATTAACAGCACGTTAGTCCACATCCATAAATAGGGTTGAAGTATCAACTGTTTCTGTTGATATCCTACACAACTTGAAGTTAAACTCTGCCTAAAATGTCGTTACATTATCAAGTTAACGTAGCAACGCAATCGAAATCTGAATTGACCGCCATGTTGGAAAGTTCGTCTCTCTTCCGATATAGGTCAGACGTCTAAATATGGGTGTCATGACCAAATACGGAAATTTTAGTAAACTATTTGGCCATGGAGGCCATATATAGAAAGGATAATTGAGATAACATCACACATAGTCTGTCATGGTGGTCGTTTCTAATTTTTTTCACCAAGACGGACTTGGCTAATTTTGTGAAAGAGTTTTTTTCATTGGTATAAAAGGATTTAGTTTTTTCAACAATTATACAATATTCTGATAATATTTTACTCATATGAAGCGTGAATTATATGTAATCTTTCAGATTAGCACTTTTGAGTTTGCTCCATTAGTTGGCATAGGACCGCTTACATAATGTAGTAGCTCTGACTACGCAATATATAAACAAAATCTCTCGTCATCAGAAAGCTACGTTATTGCAGCTACAGTTATGTCTGTCAGTGTTATCAGATCTAGAGTAGATAGACTGTGTTATTTTCATTCCTAGCTCTTTATACCTTAACAATATTTGACTTTTAACTTCAAAATCTAGTTATCAAAATGTTATGATCCAGATACTGGTATTTGAATACAAATGATTGGTACTAATGATAACACTGTCAAAAACACTGGATATCACCCACTGTAACATGTTAATAATTAGTAATTGGACATGACCTATACCTATACCTTGACCTTGACCTATATTCTGAACCATCATACAGCTGTTAATTATAAGTAAAGGCCTGGGGAGGATCAATTAAGGCACATAATTAATCTGACAATCAGACTGTCTGTTGACTATTTTAATGGTGATTACAAAGTGTTAAAATGTCATCCAAACCAGGAAATCTTGTTAATATTTACCTCCCAGAAACACAGTTGAATCAGTTATCTCAAACAACTTGGGTATCCTCTGGCTCTAACTATATAGCCCGAGTCATACTGACACAGCTGATGTCTGGTGCCATACCGAGGACCGAAAACTTGGTATTAGGTGACACGCCGACTCTTCAAAATTTAAACTAGACAATTTATGTTATTTGATATTTTATTCATTTCTCAATAAAATCTAGAAGAAAAATCACAGGAACAATGATAATCTGTCTTAATTATTTTTTCAATGCTCAAGACCACTTGCTGAGAATTACTTTTTTAATTACATCGTAACTTAAGAAATCTTGAATATAATTCTTCTACCTATCAAATTACGATTGTTTATTTTTGTCAGGATCTCTAATAAATAATCAAGTGTAAAACAAACATCTGACAAGCTGATTTATAGTCAAGTCAAAATCATCCCAAGAGAATAATATCTGTGTTAGTTCACAAGGAGATTCGTTCTCAAAATCAAAACTATCTACAACTGATTTTTTACATAGATATTTACTGTCAATACTGAAATAGCACCCACTTGATCACACATCCAAGTGTTCATCAATTAAATCTATAGGCAACATTTGGGAAACAAAGCTAACAGGAAGAAAAGACATTCAAAGCAACGACTCCCAAAGTATTTATATAGTTGTTCTCAAACTGTCTTTCCTCCTAAATTATAGATGTACATATGAAATAATAAGACTTCTATTTTCAATCAATAAATCTTCAGAATCTAGGCCATGCTTTACTGTATTTGACGGCCATAGTAAATCAAACTGGGGACAGAGAAACAGGTCTTCATGATGTGATTAAAAACAGGCAGACCGTCTAACTCTGCTAACATTGTAGGTGATGAGCAGATATCTACTAATCCGGTGAAAGCTACGTTATTCAACCATGATGAGAAATAGCTTAGGTTAACCAAAAATGAATATTACCAGTAATTAAATTTGACCATAAAGAACATGACTGCAGTTTGACCTTGATTATCAATATCACCGTATAGCTTGTTCTTGATCTGCAAAACAAACTTTACATTTGTAACATGACCTTAGTTTGACCTTGATAACCATGACATCAGTTTGACCTTGATTTACATGATTTTACTTTGACTCAGTTTATTTGTTTGTGGCTTTTTTTGATCTTTTATTCAAAGTTATGGTATTCTAAGGATGTGCTAGATTTTGGTGTGAGAGTAAAAAGACACCGACCAGCAGCCAGTACCTGGCGACTGCCACACGTAGGTCTAAAACCCTGACCCAGTGGTGGCATCCAGTGATTATACTGTAGATAGTCAGACGCCTTAACCACTTGGCCATTGTGGCCCCTAGTCTGACTTGATTCACAACTTTGACCTGATTAACTATAATATTGACCCCACCCCCTGTCTATTTTTAGTAACAGTAACCTTGACATTAAAAACCCTTTAATTTCCTACTGCATATCAACATATCAAAGTGTATCCCCATGTCAAGTCCCAAAAAGATTAGACCTTTGCATACTGAGATTAGGAATTTAGACTTTGACCTTAGAAAATATATGACACCCTATTGCACATCTATATTTCACAGTGTATCCCCTTGTCAAATTCAAGAAAGATTAGTCTTTCAGTTTCTGAGATAATCTCTTGAAATGGAAGTGAGGACGGACAGTCAGACAGACAAGGATACACTGTGATTAATATATATAGGGCATTGCATCAGAGGAAATGCAGACCGCAACAAAACTTCAGTTTGACATTAGTCACAAGACTTTAGTTACAATTAGAAAAAATACTTGAATTTAGCCTTGATTAGCAAACATCTTTAGTTTGACCTCCATCTGTTTCTTTAACAAATCACACAAGGAAACAGTTTAGTGGAAACATCTGTATTAGGATCGAAGTCTTCTACATCTACCTCTGAAATGAGATAGGTCAGTGCTGTAGGGAGACACATTACCCTAGAGGCCTAGAAACTATAGGTCAGTGCTGTAGGGAGACACATTACCCTAGAGGCCTAGAAACTATAGGTCAGTGCTGTAGGGAGACACATTACCCTAGAGGCCTAGAAACTATAGGTCAGTGCTGTAGGGAGACACATTACCCTAGAGGCCTAGAAACTATAGGTCAGTGCTGTAGGGAGACACATTACCCTAGAGGCCTAGAAACTATAGGTCAGTGCTGTAGGGAGACACATTACCCTAGAGGCCTAGAAACTATAGGTCAGTGCTGTAGGGAGACACATTACCCTAGAGGCCTAGAAACTATAGGTCAGTGCTGTAGGGAGACACATTACCCTAGAGGCCTAGAAACTATAGGTCAGTGCTGTAGGGAGACACATTACCCTAGAGGCCTAGAAACTATAGGTCAGTGCTGTAGGGAGACACATTACCCTAGAGGCCTAGAAACTATAGGTCAGTGCTGTAGGGAGACACATTACCCTAGAGGCCTAGAAACTATAGGTCAGTGCTGTAGGGAGACACATTACCCTAGAGGCCTAGAAACTATAGGTCAGTGCTGTAGGGAGACACATTACCCTAGAGGCCTAGAAACTATAGGTCAGTGCTGTAGGGAGACACATTACCCTAGAGGCCTAGAAACTATAGGTCAGTGCTGTAGGGAGACACATTACCCTAGAGGCCTAGAAACTATAGGTCAGTGCTGTAGGGAGACACATTACCCTAGAGGCCTAGAAACTATAGGTCAGTGCTGTAGGGAGACACATTACCCTAGAGGCCTAGAAACTGTGGGGAATATACAGACAGGCAAATGTCACCTGATGCTAACTTGTTAAACCTAATAGTGACTGGATGCTGATAGATCAATGAGAAATTCTCCTAACCATCAGTCAGCTGTCATATTAGTGCTGCCACAGGCTGGTTAGTAGTCTGCTCCACGTCCCACTGTACCATAAACACCTAACCATCAGTCAGCTGTCATATTAGTGCTGCCACAGGCTGGTTAGTAGTCTGCTCCATGTCCCACTGTACCATAAACACCTATAACCATCAGTCAGCTGTCATATTGGTGCTGCCACAGGCTTGTAGTAGTCTGCTCCACGTCCCACTGTACCATAAACACCTAACCATCAGCCAGCTGTCATATTAGTGCTGCCACAGGCTGGT
>NW_018405816.1:441810-485310 GCF_002113885.1 Mizuhopecten yessoensis
TGGCTATCAGCACATTCACAGGAACATCTCCCAAATATATACCATGGCTATCAGCACATTCACAGGAACATCTCCCAAATATATACCATGGCTATCAGCACATTCACAGGAACATCGTACAAATATATACCATGGCTATCAGCACATTCACAGGAACATCTCCCAAATATATACTGTGGCTATCAGCACATTCACAGGAACATCCCCCAAATATATATCGTGGCTGTCAGCACATTCACAGGAACATCGCCCAAATATATACCATGGCTATCATCACATTCACAGGAACATCTCCCAAATATATACCCTGGCTATCAGCACATTTACAAGAACATCTCCCAAATATATACCGTGGCTATCGGCACATTCACAGGAACATCGCCCAAATATATACCGTGGCTATCGGCACATTCACAGGAACATCGCCCAAATATATACCGTGGCTATCAGCACATTTACAGGAACATCTCCCAAATATATACCGTGGCTATCGGCACATTCACAGGAACATCGCCCAAATATATACCGTGGCTATCGGCACATTCACAGGAACATCGCCCAAATATATACCATGGCGATCATCACATTCACAGGAACATCTCCCAAATATATACCCTGGCTATCAGCACATTTACAGGAACACCTCCCAAATATATACCGTGGCTATCAGCACATTTACAGGAACATCTCCCAAATATATATCGTGGCTATCAGCACATTCACAGGAACATCGCCCAAATATATACCGTGGCTATCGGCACATTCGCAAGAACATCTCCAAAATATATATCGTGGCTGTCAGCACATTCACAGGACCATCGCCCAAATATATACCGTGGCTATCAGCCCATTCACAGGAACATCTCCCAAATATATACCCTGGCTATCAGCACATTTACAGGAACATCTCCCAAATGTATACCGTGGCTATCAGCACATTCACAGGAACATCGCCCAAATATATACCGTGGCTATCGGCACATTCGCAAGAACATCTCCAAAATATATATCGTGGCTGTCAGCACATTCACAGGAACATCGCCCAAATATATACCATGGCGATCATCACATTCACAGGAACATCTCCCAAATATATACCCTGGCTATCAGCACATTTACAGGAACACCTCCCAAATATATACCGTGGCTATCAGCACATTTACAGGAACATCTCCCAAATATATATCGTGGCTGCCAGCACATTCACAGGAACATCTCCCAAATATATACCCTGGCTATCAGCACATTTACAAGAACATCTCCCAAATATATACCGTGGCTATCGGCACATTCGCAAGAACATCTCCAAAATATATATCGTGGCTGTCAGCACATTCACAGGAACATCGCCCAAATATATACCATGGCTATCATCACATTCACAGGAACATCTCCCAAATATATACCCTGGCTATCAGCACATTTACAAGAACATCTCCCAAATATATACCGTGGCTATCGGCACATTCACAGGAACATCGCCCAAATATATACCATGGCGATCATCACATTCACAGGAACATCTCCCAAATATATATTGTGGCTGTCAGCACATTCACAGGAACATCTCCCAAATATATATCGTGGCTATCAGCACAAATTTTATTAATGCAACAGCTATTGACACAACTAAATAATTACAAATACAACTGCTATACAGCAAATAAAATATTGACACCATATACACAAATATAATAATATCTTAATTGACGAACGAAGGATCAATATGATTTTGACCCAGCGGTGTTGTGAGACACTTACCACATCTCTCCATGGTGAGGCCCCTAGGTCACTCTATCCACTTCTCTAATGTTATAAACATTTACTGCTACAAAGGCAGATTCCAGCCACAGTATCTCCATAGTGTCGGACTCTCTAAACATCAACAATTGATTTCTATTTTATAAAAGTACCCTTTGACCTTGACCTCCATCTGTGAGGATCTTTAGGTTGAAGTTTAAAAGAACCTTAACCTTACATAGGTTATATGTATAGAAAAATATGAACATTCATTAATATAAGGTGCTTAAAAGCAACTAAACACAGGGATCCCTGGATATCTGATGCCAATAATACACAATGTAATAGCATCACCAAATATATAGGTGGTCACTTGGTGCAGTGGATTGCACTCGCCTTTCACCAAGGTGACCAGGGTTTGATTACCCAATCAGATATAAAAAGGCATTAATTAAAACATTGTCACAATTTGATGTTTTTGCTGATACAAGTAATTTGATAGCAGTGTTCGATGATGTGGCTTATTTTGTGATAAACACACAGAAACAACACTGAATCACCATAATCCCGAGCATGAATAGCTAACTGGATGCTCTCCTAGCCAGTGATGGCTAAAATGACCAATAAACCGCTGACTATGGTATACTAACCAGGAAGCCATGTGAGACAGACCAGCTCCACTTTTACCCTAATGATGAAATATATACTATATAACACACAATTGCTTCTTCCAGCCTTCCCATTTTCTCCGTGGTAACAGAATTTTTCAACTTGTTACGGACTGCCAGCCCTTGTTTGATTCCCCATGTGTTCAATGCCATACTATCTATTGGGAATTTATGATTTGATAAAAAAAAATCATCCTTCTACATTGAAAGGGGGTGGGTTGGTTAGATGTAAGCCTTGCCTATGTTATCTCACGAACATATCAACTCATTTCACAGTCCATCATGGACAGATAGTGAACTATCTCTACACACATATGTAATGTGAAAAACATGATATCAAGTGAAATGAAACATGAAAAAAAGGATTAAATAGAACAGATAGATGTCTTCTGGGTAGTAGCAGTGAGGTATAACCACTAACAGGGATGTTGGTATATAAGCAGGTTTCTACAGGCAGTTTATCAGATCATTATCAGGTTAGGATACAAATATGTGTCCTACTTTTTTAGCTGTAGTTGATCCTGATGAATACATTTGTATTTCTATTTAATATCAGATATCAGGATCTAACGAGTTGAAACAGAGTAACAAAAACATTGTGTATATATATATAAACAATATTCGTGTAAGCCTTCTTTTGTGTGTATAGTTTTATTTTTTCCTTTGGAGGTAAAACTTCTCAAGAAAATACTAACAGAAACATCACGTTACATGCAAAAGGAAAATAGGATTTAATAAATTCAGGTTGTAACACATCTTTATAGAAAGCTTCTTTAATCAGTGTACCATAGCTGTTAATCCCAATGTCTGGATCAAACATGATGTCATTACAATATCGTACCAGCCTCACTGATAGCTATATATAAGTGTCCCCGGACCAGAGTGTTGTCCAGTCCCAATAACTCGGCCTTGATCTGGTATTTTGTTCTAACTCAGGGCTATCAATATCACCAGTATAATTAGATCACCCTGCCTTTAAATTTGGTGGCTGATTTCCAATCAGGAATTCAATACATAGAGGCGATTTCATTTACCAACGTATTAAGACAGTGCTGGCTCTTTACCACTATCCTCCATCCCTGGGGATATAACAGCTAACCTACTTCCCTGTGGCAGGGCTGTGACTGGCATGATGTCCCTTAATATACTTCCCTAGAGGGATACAAGTGACCAACCTCAATTCCAAACCTCTTATCAAAGAACAATTTACCCAGCAGCCTTCCAACGTATACATGTCTGGGCATAAAATGTTTTGTGGGAAAAAAAGATTAAAAATTACCCAGTGTACAAATAAAATTGGTTGAGTACCAGGGACATAAAGGGCTTGAGAAAAAAAGATAAAAAATATTGACAATCAGAAATCTTTATTCAACATCTCTTCTAATATATATAAAAAAATAATAAACATGTACCAAGGTAATAAAATGATGCTTGTTTTGTGTTTTCGCTTATATTAGATTCCAATTGATGGTTTGTTTGGTAACCACAATCCTCATTGAGAGTTAGTGGTATTCCTCGTCCAATTCTTAACCTTCCTCCATATCCTCATTGATGGTTTATGTGTTATCCCTCATCCATATCCTCATTGATGGTTTATGTGTTATCCCTCATCCATGTCCTCATTAACGGTTTATCAGTATACATGTTATCCCTCATCCAGAACCCCTTAATTAATCAAATCCTTCTCCACCTCACTATCGAGGTATTTGGTATCCCTCATCCAGACCCCTCTAATTTATATATAGAGTCTATAATCAAATCCTGCTCCACCGCACTATTGAGGTATTTGGTATCCCTGATCCAGACCCCCCTAATTTATATAGAGTCCATGACCAAATCCTGCTCCACCTCCCTATCGAGGTATTTGGTTTCCCTCATCCAGACCCCCCCAATTTATATAGAGTGAGTGAACAAATCCTGCTCCACCGCACTATTGAGGTATTTGGTATCCCTGATCCAGACCCCCCTAATTTATATAGAGTCTATGATCAAATTCTGCTCCACCTCACTATCGAGGTATTTGGTATCCCTCATCCAGAACCCCTTAATTAATCAAATCCTGCTCCACCTCACTATTGAGGTATTTGGTATCCCTCATCCAGACCCCCCTAATTTATATATAGAGTCTATGATCAAATCCTGCTCCACCTCACTATCGAGGTATTTGGTATCCCTGATCCAGACCCCCCTAATTTATATATATAGAGTCCATGATCAAATCCTGCTCCACCTCACTATCGAGGTATTTGGTATCCCTCATCCAGACCCCCCTAATTTATATAGAGTCTATGATCAAATCCTGCTCCACCTCACTATCCAGATATTAGCCATGTCATAACACACCAATGAGATGGGGGATTTACAAGTGAGAATTGTTTCATCAAAATGTCACACATTTCATCTCCGTATCAATTGACAGCCAGTAATTGTGTATCTGCTGAGCTGGTGGGGGGGGTCCCAGAGTTTACACACACCCACTATATATATATATATATATATATATAAATATAAAGTTTGGTAAGTTACTGTGAGAAATGGTAGCCGATGGGACAACAGTTGGTAGTACATTTGTACATTCATGTGTACATATAGCCTATAGAGCACAAGTTCATTCATTACAAGGCATGGATCTTAAGGATGACTGTCTCACTACACTGTACACATGTTAACGATTTGAAACCATGCAGATCTAGCCCTGCTGAGTTTTTCTTTTCGGAAATGATTTATCAAAGCTATACAGAATAAACAGTTTCCAACACTTAGTTACAGTTTCTAGTAGTGGTACAGGGTTCCTTAATAAAACTGACAGTAGGACACTAATGTTGTAGTTTTACCCTTAAACCAGACACTTACTCCTGATTGTTCAAGCCTACCCAGCTGTAGAAATGTGTGTCATCACATTGCAAATAATCTTTTACTTCCACAAAGGACACAAACATTTTCAGGAACTACCTTACAACATTATCATGCTTTCTTGTCCAATAAAAATCAAAAATATTTCACAATGAGAAACTGCAGATACTTTTATGAGATAAACACACAAATTTAAAACATGGCAAATACATGACATGATAACTTTCTATATGATCCTGTATGACTATTAAACAGACAGGATTTTAAACATTGCATTTATGAATTTAAAATAACACAAAGTGCTAAACTCAGGCTATTCCTATAATTTTCAATTAGTGTACAATAATGTATGTTCTGGAGATTTATGGTAGATTTCTAGTTATATGGTACTCTGATATCTGATCAATCATCATTGTGATCAATAACAGCCTTTACTGTAAAATGTTAACTGTTCATTACAACTAAGGAATTTGACAACATGTTGTCATTGACAAGATCAGAATTCATCTGAACATCAGTATCAATTAAATCGAGTGCCAATGCCGAGGCATTCAAAATCGATGAAATGACTTAAGCACTAACTAACCCTGACATGACCCAAATCAGGATAAAACAGCCGCCCTGCCTACAAGTCCTCTATTAAATTATAATGATAAAATTTGATTTACATTCAATAGCGTCTTTTTAATCATAGCTCTCCAGTAACAAAAATCTTATCTAAATGAAATTGCAACAAATCGATCAGATTCTCTGGAGAGCTTCATTCTTTTATTAAAAATTGTATGCTTCTCCCAAGGAATGAAAACTGGATTTTATTGATGAGTGAACCAAATACCAAAAAGCAAGCATACCTAATTACAAGAACCACTTCCAATCTGTGTAGACTTTTATTATTACTTAAGTACATTTCGCATTGGCCCAAAGTCAACTCCTTGTTTTCAGAAATGAAATCCAATGTAAACATTGCTGGTCACATTGACTACCATAGGTCGCCGACTACCATAGATCGCCGACTACCGTAGGTCACCGACTACCGTAGATCACAGACTACCGTCGATCATTGACTACCATAGATCGCTGACTACCGTAGATCATTGACTACCGTAGATCACTGACTACCGTAGATCGCTGACTACTGTAGATCACTCCTGTAATGTTAGGGTTAGCTGGGTGGTGTTAATGCAGGTAATGCTTCAATGGTGTGGAACTGTTTACTGAAGTCATTTCTAGAAAATATCAACAAATATATCTATCAAATGGTTTGGGTTAACATAAACTTTGTCATGGCTTTACATTTATGTATAAACCCTTTCTAAATTAATCAATCACTTAGAAACTTTATCAAACATGTACCTCTTTCATCCATATTTATTTGAGCTTATAATATTATTAATGATGATTCTGAAAAGTATAGAAGAAAATCTATATAAACGATAAAGCTTGTGTAATTCTGGGCCCAGTTGTTGATTATACTAAATCGCTATAACGTTAATATACCAATATCAATTAAAATTTAAATGTGTTGTCATCATTCAGATGTTGATTTTGAATCCCTACATATATATATCAATGATGTTTTGTGGTGTACTAAAAGTTACAGTAATTTTATTGTACATAAATCTATAAAATGTTACAAGTACTTTCTATTGAATCAACTGGTGACTATCCTTCTTAAGTTATAAAAACACATTTGGTTTTAACATCAACTGTCAGCTTTCAAGCTAAGTAAGAAGGATGAGGTCAAACGATGAGGGAAAAAATTTATCGAGCATCACACGATTAGGCTTGCTCTAAAAATAACTATTGATTTTCTGTTATAAAATAAAACAAATGCTGACTAAACATTAAAGTGATGCCGACCATTGATTAAACATTGAAGTGAGGCCTGCCATGAACTATTGACGTTAAATAGAGGACTGCAACGGACTACATACTAAACTAGAGGCCTGTCATGGACTATTGAAATTAAATAGAGGACTGCAACGGACTACAGACTAAACCAAAGGCCTGTCATGGACTATTGACAAGAAGCAGAGGACTGCAACGGACTACATACTAACCTAGAGGCCTGTCATGGACTATTGACATGAAGTAGAGAACTGTAACGGACTACATACTAAACTAAAGGCCTGTCATGGACTATTGACATTAAATAGAGGACTGCAACAGACTACATACCAAACTCAAGGCCAGACATGGACTATTGACATTAAATAGAGGACTGCAACGGACTACATACTAAACTAAGGGCCTGACTTGGACTATTGACAAGAAGTAGAGGACTGCAACGGACTACATATTAAACTAAAGGCCTGTCATGGACTATTGACATGAAGTAGAGAACTGCAACGGACTACATACTAAACTAAGGGCCTGACATGGACTATTGACAAGAAGTAGAGGACTGCAACGGACTACATATTAAACTAAAGGCCTGTCATGGACTATTGACATGAAGTAGAGAACTGTAACGGACTACATACTAAACTAAAGGCCTGTCATGGACTATTGACAAGAAGTAGAGGACTGCAACGGACTACATACCAAAATAAAGGCCAGACATGGACTATTGACATTAAATAGAGGACTGCAATGGACTACATACCAAACTAAAGGCCAGACATGGACTATTGACATTATATAGAGGACTGCAACGGACTACATACTAAACTAGAGGCCTGTCATAGTCTATTGACAAGAAGTAGAGGACTGCAACGGACTACATACCAAACTAGAGGCCTGTCATAGTCTATTGACAAGAAGTAGAGGACTGCAACAGACTACATACTAAACTACAGGCCTGTCATAGTCTATTGACAAGAAGTAGAGGACTGTAACGGACTACATACTAAACTAGAGGCCTGTCATAGTCTATTGACAAGAAGTAGAGGACTGCAACGGACTACATATTAAACTAGAGGCCTGTCATGGACTATTGACATGAAGTAGAGAACTGCAACGGACTACATACTAAACTAGAGGCCTGACATGGACTATTGACATGAAGTAGAGGACTGCAACGGACTACATACTAAACAAGAGGCCAGTCATGGACTATTAACATGAAGTAGAAAACTGCAACGGACTACATACTAAACTAGAGGCCTGTCATAGACTATTGACAAGAAGTAGAGGACTGCAACGGACTACATATTAAACTAGAGGCCTGTCATGGACTATTGACATGAAGTAGAGGACTGTAACAGACTACATACTAAACTAGAGGCCTGTCATGGACTATTGACAAGAAGTAGAGGACTGTAACAGACTACATACTAAACTAGAGGCCTGTCATGGACTATTGACATGAAGTAGAGGACTGCAACGGACTACATACTAAACAAGAGGCCAGTCATGGACTATTAACATGAAGTAGAAAACTGCAACGGACTACATACTAAACTAGAGGCCAGACATGGACTATTGACATGAAATAGAGGACTGTAACGGACTACATACCAAACTAAAGGCCAGACATGGACTTTTGACATTAAATAGAGGACTGCAACGGACTACATACTAAAATAGAGGCCTGTCATGGACTATTGACATGAAGTAGAGAACTGCAAAGGACTACATACTAAACTAGAGGCCTGTCATAGACTATTGACAAGAAGTATAGAACTGTAACGGACTACATACTAAACTAGAGGCCTGTCATAGACTATTGACATGAAGTAGAGGACTGTAACGGACTACATATTAAACTAGAGGCCTGTTGTGGACTGTTAAAAACATTAAATAGAGGACTGCCATTGAATACACACTAAACTAGAGGCCCGACATGTACTATTTAAACAATAAGGAAAGGTCTGCCTTTTACCAAATATTAAACTTTAGAGTTTAGGCCATCCATGAAGTTGAATAGTAAAACATTAATGAGATACTTGCCATGATGCCATCAGTTTTAAAAATTAAAGAGGCCTATCACTAACTAAATATTACACAGATCTGACATTGACTTAATATTATTAAAAGACTTGCCTAAGCTTCACAACAGTTCTGCTGCTAACTTAATATTATGCTAGTCCAGCGACTGACTAAACAATATATACTGAGGTTTGTCAATCCCACTGAATGAAAAGACAGGACTACCCCTGAATCAACATTTATAGCAGAGTCAAGCCACTGACTTAACATTAGAGAAGGTATACTTTTGCATAAACAATAGACAGTGGTCTGTTGTTCTTTAACCATTGAAGAGACCCGTGCCATTGACCGACTAAAACAATGGCCTTTCATTGGACACTAATATGCCTGCAATTGATAGTTGTCAGGATATTATCAATTAATAATTAAGACATCCCTATATGTGAGGAAACAGTATGTGATGGTGCAAATATGGATGTTCTGATGAATATGTCGAATTTTTTTATATTACAAAAAAATCATTAAATATTTCAAATATCTATTCAAAAAAGACTAAAATTAATAGAAAAAAATATTTTCACAGACCAAGGCATTATTGTGGTAAATATTCTTTCAACTTGTAGGATAGCATTTTATGAAGGTTCATTGACAAATGACATCTTATATTGGGGATTTAAATGATTACATGTCTTACCGTCTAACATAATAAATAAACTGTAAAACATTGATCATATATATTCCCCAATCCTAGCACGGATTTGTAACGTACTTATTAAGGTATACCATCGACGTCATTTGTTGTAATTGGTAAACACGTAATACGACATTGTGTCAACTCTCAAGTCGATGACATCCACCACATGCACGTGAACTGTCTTGTCAGTGTCAAATTGACATGATAGGAACATATCAAAAACATTTTCAAAATTGTATGGAAAAATGCAAAAGAAAAAGTTATATTTCCTTTAGTTATCTGTCATTTCAATAAAATGTGTTACTTACATTGAGTGCAAGGTTTTTCTTCAACTTTGTATGTGATGTCGCAGAATAACTTTTCCAAGCGAATACACACACCGCTCACTGCACGTTCATGCGTACCGGAAGTTGTTTTCTGTCTTATAAACATTAGCTCCGTGTAGAAATATATCAGAAAATAATACCTCTGCCTTTAAAATCAAATTTTACTACGATTACAAAACGCATATTTTTTATTCTTTTTTCTTTGTTCTCAATATTATTTTACATGCTGGATAAATTATTATTTACTGAAATGATTGCGCAATCTATTCACTGCAGACCTGAAAAATGGCAGCCTCCATGATGAACGTGGAGCATCCGATAAAACGAAGTTTTGAGACAATTTGATGACATATTTGACCGAAATATTTCCAAATATTTGAGCACATACCTTTTTAGACGAATATGGCGTCCTCGTCACAAAGATCAGCACTGACAGCTGACGATCATCTCGATGAGGAATATGTCAAGTACCTCCAGAAACAGCTCTTGCTAACCAATGGTAGATTTGAGTGATTATGGCTGTTTATGAATTGTATTTATATCAACTTCACTTGAAACGACTAAGGATGATTAAAATAAAAATGTTGTAAAACAGTTTTGTGTGTTATGCATATTGGCTTAAATTGCTTTATTATACACTGAACTAATATGAAAATAATAAAACAAAACATTTCTTTAAATTATTACCACCAACTTTGTGACTGCTTATAATGAGATAATGCCTACTGAATTCATTTGGATAAATGTAACATTTATACGCTAGTCACCAACAATAAACCATCTAGTCATTATGATTAATATGTAATGTAATGCCAGCTCATGTTTTTGGAAAGGGACATAATTGGGGTAAGAACAAAATCAGGAATATTAACAGGAATGTTATGAAAATATGTATAAAAAAATCTTCTATAAGAAATTATATATTTAGAACTATGAAAATCAGTTGAAATGTTTTCAATGATTGAAAAGCATTTTTTTTCATGTTTCACCACGAAATTAGAATTCAGTCGGTGGCTTCACAAGCATTGGTCTAGTAATCTTGTCAAAGGAATTTGATCTGGTCGACCATTGTCTTATAACAATTAAAAGCGAAGAAAAACTTCAAATAAGACTATATTAGCCATACACAACTAAGCAGGACTAAAACATTTCACCCTACACACTTGTTAAAGGTGAATCAACTTAGTGTGAAACAACCACAGGCAAACGAAGCTTAAAGATTAATTTCATGTCTTTTGTTGTAAACTTGTGTTTATCATTATCAAATGTCTATCATAGTTGTAAACATCTACTCATTATTAAAAAACATATCAATTTGTTTTTTATTTATATACGTGTACTTATATCAAGCTGGATTTGATATACATGTGCTTCATTTATAGCTGCGAGAACCGTAGCTTCTATGTCCGATTTTTTATTTTTTTTATTAATTTTATCGGACCTATAACAATAAAAAAAATAAAAAAATCGGACATAGAAGCTACGGTTCCCGCAGCTACTTCATTTATTGACGTAGAGTGCCTCCAAAATACATTATAAACTGTCCAATATCCACAGATAAGCTTTCATTTAATAAACAAAATATATTTTTTATTGTAGAACAGGGTGGTTTTATGCTGGAATTGAGACTGCTGTTTGGAAAAAGTGATGTCAAGGAACAAATACCAATATTAAAAGATGTAAGTGAAAGATTTAAGTTTATTTTGTTTATGTTCATATGATTGCTTACTTAATATGTTAAATGACAATAAATGTCAGTACTACACTGCTATTAACTGTTACTCCAATCACAGATTTTGTGGGGAGGGGGTCAAAGCCCCATTCTGTTACTCCAATCACAGATTTTGTGGGGAGGGGGTCAAAGCCCCATTCTGTTTGCTCCAAAATTGTTTGAGGTTTTAAACGGCAAGATACTCTTGACAAATGTCATATAACCTCTTACTTCCAATGGGTGTTGTTCACAATGCTGACGATCAATTTTTCAAAGTTTGACTTTGACCAAATATAGCATATCCTTACTTGCATCTAAATGTTCAACAAGTGCCAATAAATATCCCTTTCCCCAAAATTCTTTTTTAACTCAGAAGAATTCTGTATCAAAAACATAAACAATCAGTATTATATTTCTCCCGACTTCAGGTGATAACTGCAACAGTTTACAAATGGTGAAATGAAAAATGACATGGTTCTTTTTGAGTTAGCTCACTCTTTCAAACAAACAAAAAGGGAAAATTAAGTCCTGCTTACTGAGAAATAAAGTATAGTCTGCTAACATCATTCAAAGTCCATTTTCTGTAATTGAGTTGTGTTATTTAATCATTGAGTTTTCTATTGTATAATAGATGTGTGCAGGTTTAAAAGAACAGCTGGCTGATGAGGAAATTACTTTACCATTGCAAGTATTGGTCAATGTCTATCTCAACTGTCAACCAAAACATCCAGTGAAGAGGATATTAGCCAGGTAGGAGAACAAAGGACAAGTGGAGCCTGAGCTGGTAACACTGTGGTATAGAGAGCTGGT
Organism: Mizuhopecten yessoensis; assembly: GCF_002113885.1. Classification (NCBI taxonomy): domain Eukaryota; kingdom Metazoa; phylum Mollusca; class Bivalvia; order Pectinida; family Pectinidae; genus Mizuhopecten; species Mizuhopecten yessoensis. The sequence goes on from NW_018405816.1 coordinate 454,483, forward strand.
AACACTGTGGTATAGAGAGCTGGTAACACTGTGGTATAGAGAGCTGGTAACACTGTGGTATAGAGAGCTGGTAACACTGTGGTATAGAGAGCTGGTAACACTGTGGTATAGAGAGCTGGTAACACTGTGGTATAGAGAGCTGGTAACACTGTGGTATAGAGAGCTGGTAACACTGTGGTATAGAGAGCTGGTAACACTGTGGTATAGAGAGCTGGTAACACTGTGGTATAGAGAGCTGGTAACACTGTGGTATAGAGAGCTGGTAACACTGTGGTATAGAGAGCTGGTAACACTGTGGTATAGAGAGCTGGTAACACTGTGGTATAGAGAGCTGGTAACACTGTGGTATAGAGAGCTGGTAACACTGTGGTATAGAGAGCTGGTAACACTGTGGTATAGAGAGCTGGTAACACTGTGGTATAGAGAGCTGGTAACACTGTGGTATAGAAGGAGCAATACTTGATAAATAATGTACAGAAATCCTCAATCATATCTCTTAACTTTTTGTTTAATATATTTCAAATTTAAATCCATATTCTATATGTTCCTTCGTTCTTTGTAGCACTTTCCAGAATTATCCCCCCTGTATCAGAGAGGGGTCTATGAAGGTGTTAACCACACAGCTACAAACAAAAATGACTGCCTGTCAGACAAACGCTAACTCAGGTGTAACTCAATGGAGGTCAGTTGTGGACATGGTGTCCAGTTTGATGGAGAACTTTAAACTCGGTAAGGATATAGCTTCATCATCAGAGCATACCTGGCAATGTCTGATAGATATATCATTGTGAGGATGCGGGGTTACAAATCTTTTCTGTTTCAGCCATTTCATTTCTGTCACAAGCTATCCATCCTAACAATATTATGAGGGCTTCATCTCTAAGGAATTCAAATGACAATCTCCTTTTATCTCCCTTTTATCTTCAATTTTATGGAAATATTGAATCTAATCTTCATGTTTAACTGCATCATGTACTGTGTTCCCTTCAGATATCCTACATAAACTATGGAGGAACCGTTAGAGCCCAATAAACCCCTATTCCGCCCCAGACCTCCTGGTCTTATTTTTGGGTACAACTGACAGAATTTGATAAATAATTTGCATATAATTTTACTGGAATAGTCATTAAATAAGTAAACTTTTATTATGTTTTGTAGGTGAAAACTGTCTCCAACTTATGAGTTTACCAGGTAAGTTTACTGGTGGATTGAAACAAAATATAAGGTTATATGTTCCTGTAGCACCCAACAAACTTGACTTTAAAAAGTGACTATTACACTTTATGTTTACAGTAATGTATGAATGAGACAGAATAATTATAACACATCACAGTTTATTGTACTGGCATCACAATGTTATGCTAACAGTATGCTCCACAAGTCACTGTTGTTCTGTCAGCATATCCTGCTGATTTTGTCATTTAACAGATAATTTCATATTTGAAGTTTACTTTTGATGAAATCATCTGTATAATGGTTGTGTGCAAGGGTGAATATAACTTGAAATAGTAGTACCAGGTATGTTTTTATCAAAATTGACGTTGATATAATTTTTCTCTTCCAGTGGTGAAGTTTCTGGGTGAAGCACTGTCTCGGTTCATCAAACTTTTCAGGTATCAAATAATTTTGTCATTCACGTCTGAAATGTGTGTAGTGTGATTTTAGAGGTTGCACTGTCATCAGCTCTGTGAGTCTCGTGTCTAGAGTAAGTTTACGGCTATCCACAGAGTTCCTTTTATTCCTGTCGTTAATAAAACTTTATTTTTTCAAATTCCTTAGTCAAACATCTATGTCTCACTGGGGCAGTGTAATTTATGTCTCACTGGGGCAGTGTAATTTATGTCTCACTGGGGCAGTGTAATTTATGTCTCACTGGGGCAGTGTAATTTATGTTTAACTGGGACAGTGTAATTTATGTCTCACTGGGGCAGTGTAATTTATGTCTCACTGGGGCAGTGTAATTTATGTTTAACTGGGACAGTGTAATTTATGTCTCACTGGGGCAGTGTAATTTATGTCTCACTGGGGCAGTGTAATTTATGTTTAACTGGGACAGTGTAATTTATGTCTCACTGGGGCAGTGTAATTTATGTCTCACTGGGGCAGTGTAATTTATGTCTGTAATGTTGTAATTATTATTGTTTATTACAGCTCCAGCATGTCTCCTGTCAAGCGAAACGAAATGATGCACAATTGCCTTGCAACTTTACAAACAACCAATAGAATGCTGCAGAAATGTCACATGACTTTACTAGAGACTTTGACTGAATCTGAGTCACAGAAATGTTTCCAAGAATATGCTGGAACATTTATGGCATCAAATATGGAAATACTAAAATCAGGTAAGTTTATTTTTTTCAACAAGTTAGTGTTTTTCATTCAGTGCTCTCTGATCACAAAATCATCATTTATGTTTGGATTAAAATGTGTGATTGACAAAAGGTATTTTGACCAAATTTAGTAGAACCATGCATCATGACAACTTTTGTGACCTTCACACGAAGCTGAAGGTCACAGCTGAGTCAAAATCCCAAATAAATAGGGAGTTTTCCGTGTGATTTCTTGTCCGGCCAATAACATCTTAATTGCTGAATATAATTTGACAGACTCTTGACTAAGGAATGTTTGCCTTTTCCCACCTTCATTACCTTCATATTCAGGTTAAGGTCATAATTAGTCTTTGTTTAATGTTCTGCCAAACAAAAAAAACCAGAGGAAGTTGAGAAATTCTGTTGCAACACTTTTTATTTATATTTTGTAGGTAACTTTATGTTGGACTGTAAGACAAGCTGTGGTATGAATCTAGCCTTGCTGCTCAAACTGATCTGCCCACAGGAGGTTGTCACCCAGGTAACCAAACATTGGGGTCAGGTTAGGTCCTTATTAGAAGATCTGAAATACTTGATTTCAAATGTTTATTGACTGCCTTTACGAGGACACTTACTACATGTTTTTAGCTCACCTTGTCCGAAAGACCACGGTGAGCTTATGCCATACCGTGGCGTCCGTCGTCGTCCGTCCGTCAACAATTTCTTTTAAACGGCTTCTTCTTCTTAACCACTGATTGGAATTTAACTAAATTTGACTGGAAGCATCCCTAGGTGGTGGGGATTCAAAATTGTACAAATGTTGGGGCTAACCCCCCAGGGGGCTGATGGCGGGGCCAAAACGGGGCAATTTGGCTATATTGCTATAAACGACTTCTTCTGTAGAACTATGCCATGGATATCAATCGTATTTGGTCGGAAGCATTCATGGGAGGCAAGGATTCAAAATTGTACAAACAGTGGGGCTGACCCCCCGGGCTAAGGGGTGGGGCCAAAAATGTTTATTACTTGGAAATGGTTGAGATCCCCACCATATAACCATATATACAATTGCTGAGTATAAAGAGAAGAATGCACATTTGCTTCCAGGATGGCCCTAGGGTCTGGCCCCACGCTTGGAGACATAGTCCCTGGGCCATAACTTTGAAACGGTTGAGATCCCCACCCCAAAACTATATATACAAATGCTGGACATAAAGAGACGAATGCAGTCATGATATTAGGATAGACCCTGGGGTCTGACCGAACCCCTAGGGACCTAGTTTCTTAGTCACAGCTTGGAAACAGTTGAGATGCCCACCCTATAACCATATATACCATTGCTGAGTATAAAGAGATGAATGCACATATACTTCCAGGATGGTCTTGGGGACTACCCCACCCTTGGATACTTCACCCCTGGGTCATAACTTTGAAATGGTTAAGATCCCCACCCCAAAATTATATATACAATTGTTGCATGGCATAAAGAGACGAATGCAGTCATGATATTAGAATTGACCCCAGGGTCTGCCCACCCTTGCAGACTTAACCCCTGGGTCATAACTTTGAAAGGGTTGAGATCCCCACCCAAAAAATATATATATACAAATGCTGGGCAAAAAGATACAAATGCAGTCATGATATTAGAATTGATCCTGGGGTCTGGCCAAAACCCTAGGGACCTAGTTTCTGAGTCACAGCTTGGAAACAGTTGAGATCCCTACCCTATAACCATACGTAAAATTGCTGGGCATGAAAAATCTAATACAGATATGCTACAAGGATTAGCCTTGGGGGTTTGGCATATTCCCTTGGATCTCATTTGGAGAATATTTTGCCATGATTGCTTAGATATCCAGGTGAGCGATACAGGCCCTCTGGGCCTCTTGTTTTGTTTCAAACCCCATTGAGACAAACTCAAGGTCACAATGAAGTATAATGTTAAGTCATTGTAATTTTGGTTGCATACTTTCCTTGTTACAGTTTCATGAAAATTTATGCCTGATGCATAATGACTGGACAGTATATCATATACCACTCTCTTGTCTGTAGTTCCAAGGTCAAGGTCACAGCAAGAGCTCAAATTAGAATTACTATAAATCATATAATGCTTGTTGGAACCAAAACCACTGAACGACTACTCATCATATCTAGACATTATGAACTCTGAATGACTTACATGAAAGTCCATAAAAAACTGTTTCATGTACCACTCTTGTGTCTTTACTGTCATGATCTAGATCACATTGACTGTTTCAGCTATTACCGACTGTATTCCGGAGACCTGTAGTCCAGGCCCTACAGTACCCCTGGTTTGAGCGGTGTGGCCTATATACCCTGACCAACAACACACTGACCCCCACCGGTCATCTTTGTCTCTGTCATGGTCTCTTTGCGCTACTTGACCCAGCTGACCTCCTTTATGAGTTCACAGACAACACCTGTCTCCTACTGGACGTTTTCTTAGACGAGTTTCTCCAGCTGAATTCTCAGTATGTTTCATCATGTTCTATTTCCAATGTCTTCTTAAGATACAAAAATCTGAAAAGTCAAGTTTCACAAGGCAAAATTAATGCATTATTAAAATTTCTGTAGTATGAGAGTTCAGGTATTTTCCTTTCATGTACTTCATCTACATTTGCACATATTGTTAGTTGATATATGCAGTTTTGCTCATTGCTCTTACGTAAATTTCAGTTTTAAGGGTGTTGTTACTTTCAGGTGTGAGGACACGAGCAGTAAGTTACTACTGGCTAAGTCTGTATGTCTGTGGACTGTCCGGGCCAGGTAGGACCACTTAGTTTAAAACAAAGTATTCATGGCCTAATACCATAACTTCAAGACAATGTCATCAATCTGATATAAAATAAGCATGCATAAGGATAATTTATATTGTAAAAATATGAATTTATAGACATGTATATTCCAATAAAATGCAATTCACTGTTCTTACTGATCTATATGCCTAACCAAATTTCACAGTTGAAGTTAAATCAATGAAATCTTCTTTCCCAGTTGAGTAGCTGACTTGATTAGATATTATTACTAATTTATTTTACTTATTTCATGGTTTAACAGTGCTTGTTTGAAAACTGATTGTGTCTCTCCTGCTGTGAGGTCAAGGTTGAAAGGTGAAGAGGTCACTCTACAGAAAGTCCTACAGTATGTATGGGCCACTTGGGAGGATACTGTGGACGTAAGATCACATTCTACTCAAATAAAATGAAATAAAAAGACTAAAATTTTAGGAATTATCAGTTAATTGGTAATCGTAATATGACAAAATTTCCTTTTTTTTTTTTTTTAATATGTCAAACATATCATTTTCAGCTTGTAAGCATAGATAAAATAGAAGTTATGTTTATGAAATGTATTCTATCTATCTGTCTGTCTGTTAAACTCCACAGAGACTAAAACGGCTTTAATGCGGAAAATAAAATTTTCTTTTGTAGGCAATAAGGTTAAATGCAAGGGACACATTTACAAATTCACTGAAAGTTCACTCACTGGCTCAGCAGACTGGTAAGATAATGCTTGACCTAATTAATGTACAAATATATGTTAGAAATAATTGATTATTGTATAGCAATTTGATGATGTAGCTTAAACATTTCAGATTTGTTTCTGAAAGTAAACACATACAATTATAAGGGAATAGATTCCGTGAAACACCTTTAACTATCAATAAGACTATTTAACTCTCTATAATGAAGGCAATGAAATTGTAGGATTCACAAAAGAGTTCTTTCTATATCAAGTATGTAAAATTCCTCTTTAGTATAAATAAAAAAGAATCTCGTTGAAAAAATAGGGGTTTTGTTCAATTTTGAAAAAAGAAACATTTGTTGCAGCCCAATTGAATTTTCTTCTTTTGGAATTAGATCCCAGCCAGGACAGGTTTCTGCTGGAACTTGCCCGTACTCTCATTCTCGACATCAGCTGGTCATGCAAGGGGAAGTATGGCAGTCTGTGTGGAATTGTGGGATATGTTGGCACCTCTCACTTCCTGTCAGTTTTACCCAGCATGCCCAGGGACATCCTGGAGCAAATGAAGGAACAAACCTTAGCCTGTTATGTGAGTGGAAATAAAGAAATCTTATTTCTACATGATAAAGTTTGATGCTTTACTTCGTTATTAGAACATAATTCTCCAGATGATCTGATATTAAATAAGAAATGCTGTAAAAGCACAAAGAATCGTTAAAAGTATATTTTATTAATACTGGGTAGTAATTTAGTTTTGAATAGTAAATTGGTCACGCATTTGAAAACATTTCAAGAAAAAATGAACAAAATTTTATAATTATTAAGGGAGATTTCTCAGACATGAATCACAAGTAAAACCGTAAAATGAGTAAGGTAGCATTTAACCTCAAGTCACTTTCTTGGATCACAACATTACCTGGTAGTAAGAGTTATCACATGGTGTGTGAGCTAACCTGAGTTTGATAAACGGACATCAGTACACATGTACTTTATCGTAGTTCGTAATGTGTACGTAAGCTGTTAGGTTTTGAATTTGTTCTTATTCCATTTAACGGTTTAAGTAGTAGTGTAGAGTAGTACAGACAACAGGTGTTTCAAATATAAACGAGGTCAGATGTTCCAGTTAGCGGTTTAAGTAGTAGTGTAGAGAAGTACAGACAACAGGTGTTTCAAATATAAACGAGGTCAGATGTTCCAGTTAAGGGAGGAAACTTATAAGAATGGAACCAATCTTCTGTTTGAGTTTGGTGGGTTTGGATGTATCAGTGTTCAACACATCAGGATTAAATCACTATGATATCTATAGGGAAGTTACTGGGACTAGGAAGCCTGTTTGGGTTTGGTGGGTTTGGATGTGTCAGTGTTCAACACATCAGGATTAAATCACTATGATATCTATAGGGAAGTTACTGGGACAAGGAAGCCTGTTTGGGTTTGGTGGGTTTGGATGTGTCAGTGTTCAACACATCAGGATTAAATCACTATGATATCTATAGGGAAGTTACTGGGACTAGGAAGCCTGTTTGGGTTAGGAGGGGTGGGGGTATTATTCACACCCAAGTTTGACTATAGCAGGTTTTACTGTATTTACTTAGCCAATAACTCAGGTGTGAGGTACACACATTTCTGAAATCATGTCATCATTGTCATTTAATTAGATTGTGATGTGACAGGCATTATACGGCTACATTGATTTCACTTGAGAGATTTGTCAGTTTATATGCAGAAAAAATAATTGATTTCAATATTATATTGTATCTTTCAATAGATGTGATCAAGCTTCAGAACGAAAAGAAAAACTTCAAACCATTCAATGTAACCATTTTCATAAGATCCTGAAGCACCTGTACTGAAAAAGTATCTGATCAATTGTCTATATAAAGGGTATAAACTACATTATTATGTATCTAGCTTTGTTATTCCCCAGGCCAGTGAGCTGTATCAGAGAATAGGCGAGACCCACAAGGGGGATCTGCATCTGATGGAAGGGCCCGACCACCAGACCACGTGGCTGAGCCTGTGGGTGGACCCTGTGCTGGAAGTACTGTCGGGCAGCCATAAACTCCACAAGCTACATGTTATGGAGGTAGTGATGCCATGTTCCATGAGTCCATTTCATCTGTTTTACAGGGGGACATTATCATTCAGTATTAGAAATTTTAGAAAGCTTAAGACATCTTATCTGGCCTGTCAATTCCAGTAGTTATCTTTGCAGCTTTACAATATGTAGTAAATTATTTTAGTAGAAATTGTTGTGTGGTTGTTGGGATTATTACATCTTCATATTTGTACTCACTAAGATTATAGTTATTATAGTTCAGCACATTAGGAGAAACAGGGAAATATTATATATATAAATAGGTCCCATGTAATTGGTAAATGTTATCCTTCCAGTACATCCTGCCCAAGCTATTGAAGGATGGAAAGGCGACACTCTATCACATGGTTCAGCAGCTGACCAAGAACACTGGAAAAGGTGGAGTAGCCATTTTCCAGTCATCCAAAAAATTGAAAATGATATAAATCTGGCAGATGACTGATAATAATAATAAATGTCTCTCCTTTCAAATATTGATGCTTTGATATTGTAGATTCCTCTGAACATCGCCTGGGAGCCTTAGTGACTTGTCTGAGGAGAGCTCGAGTTATGGGACTTCTTCAGAACCAGGAGTCAGGATCCCAGGAGTGCTTGTATGGAGCTGTCAGTGTTGCAGTAATCAAACAAGCTTTCCTGTGATCCTGACTTGCCTGTTCATCTGTGTGGGCCATGGCTTGTTTGATTACTACAACACTGACCACTCCATACAAGCATTCCTGTGATCCTGACTTTCCTGTTCATCTGTGTGGCCCATGGCCTGTTTGATTACCACAACACTGACAGCTCCTTACAAGCATTCCTGTGATCCTGACTTATCTGTTCATCTGTGTGAGCCATGGCCTGTTTGATTACCACAACACTGACAGCTCCATCCAAGCATTCCTGGGATCCTGACTTCCCTGTTCATCTGTGTGGCCCATGGCCTGTTTGATTGCTACAACACTGACAGCTCGATACAAGCATTCCTGGGAGGTAACACTCCGAAGGAACATAAAGAACAGGAAGACTAAACCAGATGATGGGGAGTCTTACAGAGCTTCACTTTACAGCTATATCACAGGAATGCTGGTATTGAGCTGTCAGTGTTGTAGTAATCAAACAGGCCCTGGCCCACACAGAGGAACAGGTACGTCAGGATCTCAGGAATGCTTGTATGGGGCTGTCAGTGTTGTAGTAATCAAACAGGCCATGGCCCACACAGATTAACAGGTAAGTCAGGATCACAGGAAAGCTTGTATGGAGCTGTCAGTGTTGCAGTAATCAAACAGGCCATGGCCCACACGGATGAACAGGTAAGTCAGGATCACAGGAATGCTTGTAAGGAGCTGTCAGTGTTGTAGTAATCAAACAGGCCATGGCCCACACAGATGAACAGGTAAGTCAGGATCACAGGAATGCTTGTATGGAGCTGTCAGTGTTGTAGTAATCAAACAGGCCATGGCCCACACAGATGAACAGGTAAGTCAGGATCACAGGAATGTTTGTATGGAGCTGTCGATGTTTTAGTAATCAAACAGGCCATGGCCCACACAGATGAACAGGTAAGTCAGGATCCCAGGAATGCTTGTATGGAGCTGTCAGTGTTGTAGTAATCAAACAGGCCATGGCCCACACAGATGAACAGGTAAGTCAGGATCACAGGAATGCTTGTAAGGAGCTGTCAGTGTTGTAGTAATCAAACAGGCCATGGCCCACACAGATGAACAGGTAAGTCAGGATCCCAGGAGTGCTTGTATGGAGCTGTCAGTATTGCTGTAATCAAACAGGCCATGGCCCACACAGATGAACAGGTAAGTCAGGATCACAGGAATGTTTGTATTGAGCTGTCAGTGTTGCAGTAATCAAACAGGACATGGCCCACACAGATGAGCAGGTAAGTCAGGATCACAGGAATGTTTGTATGGAGCTGTCAGTGTTGCAGTAATCAAACAGGACATGGCCCACACAGATGAACAGGTAAGTCAGGATCACAGGAATGTTTTTTAAAGTCAAACAGAAATGTCTGATGAATGAAACTGATTAAAAGTTAAGAAGATGTAGATTTTTAATATCATATTGAAATTAAGGTACTATGAAATGCTTACTGTCAGGAAACGGTTTGAATGTATCTGTTGATTTTTTTTTACCTTTTCACATGTGTCAGTTTATCAGCATCACCTATATAGACGTAACCTATCTTTGAAATGAAGCTCTGCCATTTGTGGTCTTTTCCAATGATAGATTTGATGTCATTGGTTCAATTACTTCTGATCACAACAGGTGAGACTGGATGTAATAGCCCTACTTTGTGAGAATCAGAGGTCAACTGAGGTCATCAGTAAAACTGAATTTGATTTGCTGAGACAATTCTTACCTTGGAACCTCAACAACCAATCACCATCATTCAGACAACACCTGCTGGCCCACCTAAAAAAGGCAGGTTTACATCGGTTGCTAGTAGATGACTTAATGTCCTTACCAAATAGTAATAGTTTTATAATATATATCCAATTAATGCAAGTCACTGTTTACCTCTGGTATAATTTTAAAATATATTTTTCTTTGTAAAGAGATTTGATCACAGTTTTCAAGTACTGGTCTCTTCAGATTATTTTTATTCCATCTGATTTTAATGAGTAATTTGAAAGAAACAAAGTGGTTTAAATGAGTGTTTTCAGTAATGTGTCTGATTTAAATATAAATAAATATACATATCTCACATATCTAATATGTTGAGTAAGAAGATGGGAGTTGACATACCCTGCACCTGGTGTATGTACCTCAGCACAGCCCTGAAGTAGTAAACCTTATGTATGTACCTCAGCACAGCCCTGAAGTAGTAAACCTTATGTATGTACCTCAGCACAGCCCTGAAGTAGTAAACCTGATGCTAGTTGTTGGTTACAGTTGTTTTTTAGACTACAAGAAAGCCAGGTAACACTCCGAAGGAACATAAAGAACAGGAAGACTAAACCAGATGATGGGGAGTCTTACAGAGCTTCACTTGACAGCTATCAGGTACTATTATACCTCATATTTATAACAGCGTGTTTGATTGGATGATAATGGTCACATGACAGGATAATGACACATCATGTCGCCCTCATACACTCATGTTAAACTAAGAAATAAAAGTTGGTTTAACAATCCCAACGCATAAACAATGATTCCTTTTTTGAATGTCTCTACAGGATTTTGTGGCCTGGTTAGTGGAACACCAGTTCCTGTGTCTGTCCGGCTCATCCTTCGCCCGTCGCACCACCTGTCTGTCCATCCTGTCACTGGTCACTACAGCTCTTCCTTACACTGGTAGGTCTCCCTTACACAGGTAGATCTCCCTTACACAGGTAGGTCTCCCTTACACAGGTAGGTATCCATTACATATGTAGATCTCCCTCACAAAGGTAGGTCTCCCTTACACAATTAGGTCTCCCTTACACAGGTAGGTATCCATTACATATGTAGATCTCCCTCACAAAGGTAGGTCTCCCTAACAAAGGTAGGTCTCCCTTACACAGGCAGATCTCCCTTACACAAGTAGGTCTCCCTTACAGAGGTAGGTATCCCTTACACAGGTAGGTCTCCCCTACACAGGTAGATCTCCCTTACACAGGAAGGTCTCCCTTACACAGGTAGGTATCCATTACATATGTAGATCTCCCTCACAAAGGTAGGTCTCCCTTACACAGGCAGGTCTCCCTTACACAGGAAGGTCTCCCTTACAGAGGTAGGTCTCCCTTACACAGGCAGGTCTCCCTTACACAGGTAGGTTTCTCTTACACTGGTAGGTCTCCCTTATACAGGTAGGTCTCCCTTACACAGGCAGATCTCCCCTACACCGGTAGGTCTCCCTTTCACAGGTAGGTCTCCCTTACACAGGTAAGTCTCCCTTACACAGGTAGGTCTCCCTTATACAGGTAGGTCTCCCTTACACATGTAGGTCGCCCTTACACAGGTAGGTCTCCCTTTCACAGGTAGGTCTCCCTTACACAGGCAGGTCTCCCTTACACAGGAAGGTCTCCCTTACAGAGGTAGGTCTCCCTTACACAGGCAGATCTCCCTTACACAAGTAGGTCTCCCATACACAGGTAGGTCTCCCTTACAAAGGTAGGTCTCCCTTACACAGGCAGATCTCCCTTACACAGGAAGGTCTCCCTTACAGAGGTAGGTCTCCCTTACACAGGTAGGTCTCCCTTACACAGGTAGGTCTCCCTTACAAAGGTAGGTCTCCCTTACACAGGTAGGTCTCCCTTACACAGGTAGGTCTCCCTTACACAGGTAAGTCTCCCTCACAAAGGTAGGTCTCCCTTACATAGATAGGTCTCCCTCACAAAGGTAGGTCTCCCTTACACAATTAGGTCTCCCTTACACAGGTAGGTCTCCCATACAAAGGTAGGTCTCCCTTACACAGGTAGGTCTCCCTTACATAGATAGGTCGCTCTCACAAAGGTAGGTCTCCCTTATACAATTAGGTCTCCCTTACACAGGTAGGTCTCCCTTACACAGGTAGGTCTCTGTTACACAAGTAGGTCTCCCATACACAGGTAGGTCTGCCTTACACAGGTAGGTCTCCCATACAAAGGTAGGTCTCCCTTACACAGGTAGGTCTCCCATACAAAGGTAGGTCTCCCTTAGACAGGTAGGTCTCCCTTACACAGGTAAGTCTCCCTCACAAAGGTAGGTCTCCCTTACCCAATTAGGTCTCCCTTACACAGGTAGGTCTGCCTTACACAGGTAGGTATCCCATACAAAGGTAGGTCTCCCTTAGACAGGTAGGTCTCCCTTACACAGGTCGGTCTCCCTAACACAGGTCGGCCTCCCTTACACAGGTCTCCCTTATACAGTTAGGTATCCCTTACATAGGTAGGTCTCCCATACACAGGTCTCCCATACACAGGTCTCCCATACACAGGTAGGTCTCCCATACAAAGGTAGGTATCCCTTACACAGGTAGGTCTCCCATACACAGGTCTCTCATACACAAGTAGGTCTCCCATACAAAGGTAGGTATCCCTTACACAGGTAGGTCTCCCTTACACAGGTCAGTCTCCCTTACACAGGTAGGTCTCCCTTACAAAGGTAGGTCTTCTTTACAGAGGTGAACATTGTAACAATAATTGCTTGATATTTTCATAAATATGAATTGAAAATCCAGTTATTAAAATTGAGGAAGTATACTGTATCCCCACCATTGTATGAAAACATGCACCTCTCACAGTGTGATTTCAAAGAAATCAAAGTGAAGCGTTGTCTTGGTATTGACCTTTAGTATTTTGTTCCCCAGGAGATGACCTTGGGTTTGACCTTGTAGGCTGTGTTCATTCCCCACATCTCCAGTCCCTCTTGGAGTGTCTTACTGACACCTTTGAGGAAAACAAGATGGAGGCCACAAAGATCCTACAGTACTGTTGTCAGCACATTGGAGGCAGACAGGTAAAGCTCTATTTGAGTGTGCCCTATTATTTAAAGTTTTTAGACTGTAATTTTCTCATTAAAACTTGAAGAAAAGGCTTTCAAAAATTAATTTTGTTTAATCAACCTTTGGTAGCACTTGTAATTCTAATTTATGTATGCATGTAATCAGAGATGGAGTTAACTGTACTGTAGTTGGTCATTGTTTTCTACAGGGAGTTTCAGATTTAGAGCCTCTCTTTGACACAGCCTTGACCTTGGCAGCATCAACACGACCCCAGGACTGTACCACTGCTGCATATCTCCTCAAAGTTATTCTGGTCCAACAAGAAATCTATGACATTCTGAAAAACTCTGACAGATATCAGTCCAAACTCTTCCTAACAAAGCACAGGGAAACCTTCTGTCTGCCATCAGTGGACAACAACCAATCAGGACGAAGTCTACTGTTGCTATGGATACTGTTGTCATACCTACAGGACCAGAAGGAGGTTGCTAAGGGTAGTCTTATCATGGCCGCAGCTAATCGACCGCTGTATCCCACTCTACACTGTATCCGATACCTCCTGTTTGATGTGGCACTTAAGTAAGTTTTATTTCAATGTCTTTAATGTCTGTTAATCCAAGACACAATAGGTCAGTATAAAGCCAGAGTTTTACCTGACCTGTCATACATTAAGATTGAAAATGATTCAATGACACTTCATTAACATATATTTTACTAATTTACTGACATACTGCATGTCTGTTTTTAGCTTACCTAGCCCAAAGGGCCAAGTGAGCTTATGGCACGGTGCGTCGTCCGTCCGTCGGCGTCAACTTTTTACTTTAAACAACTTCTTCTCAATAACCAAGAAGCCCAGGCTGCTGATATTTGGCCAGTAGCATGCTGGAATGAAGGGCTACCAAGTTTGTTCAAATGAATTACCAAGACCCACTTCCAAGGTCACCAGGGTCAAATGTGTTAAAATCTGCAAACAGCTTCTTCTTGATAACAAAAATGCCGAGGGTACTGATATTGGGCTACTTAGTTTGTTCAAATGAATTACCAAGACCCACTTCCAAGGTCACAGGTGTCAAATGTCGTAAAATCTCCAAATGACTTCTTCTCAATAACAAATAGGCCGAGGGGACTGATATTGGGCCTGAAGCATGCTGGGATAAAGGGCTACCAAGTTTGTTTGATTGAGTGATCTTGATCAATTTTCAAGGTCACAGGGGTCAAATGTGTTAAAATCTGCAAACAACTTCTTCTCGATAACCAAAAGGCCGAGGGTACTGATATTGGGCCTGTAGCATGCTGGGATGAAGGGCTACCAAGTTCGTTCAAATTAATGACCTTTTCCCACTTTCAACCTAATGTCCTTGTTCAACATTCGAGGTCACAGGCGTCATATGTTTAAATCTTTTAATAGGTTCTTATGAATCAAACACTGATATTCTGCCTGTAGCTGTTATTTAGTCCACTATTAAGATTACAAGTGTAAGATTAATACCAGGTGAGCGATGCAGGCCCATTGGGCCTCTTGTTTTCAAACACACTTTTTTTTATTTTCAAACACACTTTTTTATCATACAAGAGAATATTTTACATAAATGTTTCAACTGGAAATGTTAAAAGTTGTTTTTTTAAATCTCAAATGTGTTACCATGGATACTGATAAACTGATTTACTGACAATTTTTCCCTGCTTCCCTGTAGAAATCTTCCTCAGGACCAGTCTCTTCCATATTGGCAGTCCTTCATACAAGACCTCATCACAACTTGTCTGGAAATTTCAGAGATTGTCTCCCCTGTTGTCCATAACACTTCGCCAGAGGGCAATGTACCTGTGGAGGCCATTGGGGGTAAAGTTTCTTTGTCATTTCATTAGCAAGTCTGTCAAGGTCAAACAAGATTAAATGATTAACTTCTCACAAAAGAAAATCTGCTAATATAAAGATTTATCAAAATAAAGATATTTTGCACTAAGATTCATATAGGTTTCTTTTAAGCAGGAGAAGGACAATTAACTACAAAGAGAAAGTCGTTTCAGATTGGTCAGTATAGACAGGCTTAATCTGTACATCTGTAGTAAATGTGTTACTGCAGATACTTAATCTAAAGGGACATGCTACTGGAACTAACATCAACATGTTGCTATGGCCACTATGCATTGGAGATCTTGGAGAGGTTGTTAAAGAAAGGATGTCAGTGTTGACAGTATGTCGTTATAAACAGGTTCCAATGTCCTGTTTCAGGCCTGAACCTGGATACTCTACTTCATCCTAACAGTTTGAAAGATGCTGAAAGGAGTAAAGAGACAGTGATGCTGATGCCGGAGTATCTTGTCGTCTGCTGCTGGAGAAACATCAAGGAGGTGTCACTCCTCCTGGGGCAGCTCAACCTTGCTACACCCATCTCTGACCCCCACAGGCCTGACTCTGGGGGACTTTTGTCATGTGATCAGGTAGGTTCTCTCACCTCCTGGGGCAGCTCAACCTTGCTACACCCATCTCTGACCCCCACAGGCCTGACTCTGGGGGACTGTTGTCATGTGATCAGGTAGGTTCTCTCACCTCCTGGGGCAGCTCAACCTTGCTACACCCATCTCTGACCCCCACAGGCCTGACTCTGGGGGACTGTTGTCATGTGATCAGGTAGGTTCTCTCACCTCCTGGGGCAGCTCAACCTTGCTACACCCATCTCTGACCCCCACAGGCCTGACTCTGGGGGACTGTTGTCATGTGATCAGGTAGGTTCTCTCACCTCCTGGGGCAGCTCAACCTTGCTACACCCATCTCTGACCCCCACAGGCCTGACTCTGGGGGACTGTTGTCATGTGATCAGGTAGGTTCTCTCACCTCCTGGGGCAGCTCAACCTTGCTACACCCATCTCTGACCCCCACAGGCCTGACTCTGGGGGACTGTTGTCATGTGATCAGGTAGGTTCTCTCACCTCCTGGGGCAGCTCAACCTTGCTACACCCATCTCTGACCCCCACAGGCCTGACTCTGGGGGACTGTTGTCATGTGATCAGGTAGGTTCTCTCACCTCCTGGGGCAGCTCAACCTTGCTACACCCATCTCTGACCCCCACAGGCCTGACTCTGGGGGACTGTTGTCATGTGATCAGGTAGGTTCTCTCACCTCCTGGGGCAGCTCAACCTTGCTACACCCATCTCTGACCCCCACAGGCCTGACTCTGGGGGACTGTTGTCATGTGATCAGGTAGGTTCTCTCACCTCCTGGGGCAGCTCAACCTTGCTACACCCATCTCTGACCCCCACAGGCCTGACTCTGGGGGACTGTTGTCATGTGATCAGGTAGGTTCTCTCACCTCCTGGGGCAGCTCAACCTTGCTACACCCATCTCTGACCCCCACAGGCCTGACTCTGGGGGACTGTTGTCATGTGATCAGGTAGGTTCTCTCACCTCCTGGGGCAGCTCAACCTTGCTACACCCATCTCTGACCCCCACAGGCCTGACTCTGGGGGACTGTTGTCATGTGATCAGGTAGGTTCTCTCACCTCCTGGGGCAGCTCAACCTTGCTACACCCATCTCTGACCCCCACAGGCCTGACTCTGGGGGACTGTTGTCATGTGATCAGGTAGGTTCTCTCACCTCCTGGGGCAGCTCAACCTTGCTACACCCATCTCTGACCCCCACAGGCCTGACTCTGGGGGACTGTTGTCATGTGATCAGGTAGGTTCTCTCACCTCCTGGGGCAGCTCAACCCATCTCTGACCCCCACAGGCCTGACTCTGGGGGACTGTTGTCATGTGATCAGGTAGGTTCTCTCGCCTCCTGGGGCAGCTCAACCTTGCTACACCCATCTCTGACCCCCACAGGCCTGACTCTTGGGGACTGTTGTCATGTGATCAGGTAGGTTCATTCACTTCCTGGGGCAGCTCAACCTTGCAACACCCATCTCTGACCCCCACAGGCCTGACTCTGGGGGACTGTTGTCATGTGATCAGGTAGGTTCTCTCACCTCCTGGGGCAGCTCAACCTTGCAACACCCATCTCTGACCCCGTACAGGCCTGACTCTGGGGGACTGTTGTCATGTGATCAGGTAGGTTCTCTCACCTCCTGGGGCAGCTCCACCTTGCAACACCCATCTCTGACCCCGTACAGGCCTGACTCTGGGGGACTGTTGTCATGTGATCAGGTAGGTTCTCTCACTTCCTGGGGCAGCTCAACCTTGCAACACCCATCTCTGACCCCCACAGGCCTGACTCTTGGGGACTTTTGTCATGTGATCAGGTGGGTTCTCTCACCTCCTGGGGCAGCTCAACCTTGCTACACCCATCTCTGACCCACACAGGCCTAACTCTGGGGGACTGTTGTCATGTGATCAGGTAGGTTCACTCACCTCCTGGGGCAGCTCAACCTTGCTACACCCATCTCTGACCTCTGACGCCTACATTGAACACTCCCCATCACAGGCCTGACCCCTGGGTACTGTTGTACTGTGATCATGTGGACACGCCCACATTGAACACTCCCCATCACAGGCCTGACCCCTGGGGACTGTTGTACTATGATCATATGGACACGCCCACATTGAACACTCCCCATCACAGGCCAGGGTACTGTTGTACTGTGATCATGTGGACACGCCCACATTGAACACTCCCCATCACAGGCCTGACCCCTGGGGACTGTTGTACTGTGATTATGTGGACATGCCCACATTGAACACTCCCCATCACAGGCCTGACCCAAGGGGACTTCTTATGTAATCAGATGATTCTCTACCGTCTCTGACTTCACAGACCTGATCTTACAGTGTAAAATATATTTTCTTTTTTACAGTAAAAAAAATGGTTTTATACCAATAAACACAAGTTTACATCTTTAAAAAAAAGTTTGTTTTTTTCACATGGAAGTGCTTCTATACTGAAAACTCATTATTTGTTCTGTTCTGTAAAATAATGATTTTTAAAACTCAAACATAACAAACAAGACATTCCCCACAGAATGGTATAACGTTGGTACCGGGATTAGCATTACCTTCCTCTGTATATGGGTGTTATGTTTTAGATATTGGTGATGGGGAAATACTTCAGGAAACAGTTACTGGAGTCTGTACATAGGGGTGCTTTTGAGCTGGCTTATGCAGGTTTTGTCAAAATGGCGGACATGCTCTGGAGGTTTGTATAGCAAATTTTAGTTTGGCTAAGCTTTTGTCAATCCTTGTTGAAAGTGTAATGGCTGACAGGTACAGTGAATTATTTAAATAGAAAAAAGAAAAAAAATGACCAAATGTTTCATTAGTACTGATTAAAATGTATGGCAGCTATGAATGATGGTAACTACAATGTGTGACATAGTTGATTTGATTCAGTGACATCAGAGAAGCTGACATGGTACCAGATATAAACAAAATGATGTGAAGTTTGACCTTGTTACATAGTGATCTTATAAAGCAGTTAGAATGCTGTCTCGTAGAAGTAAACTATTTATCTCACTGACATGATCTAACCTTCATTCAACCTCTATTGGAGTAAAAATCAAAGCTGTTGATCTATTCAGGAGTAACATCCAGGAGCTTCATGAGTTGCCACGGAGATGGCTTAAGGAAGTAATGGTGGACATTCAAGCAGACGACCCTGACTCCAAGTTGTGCTCTACTCGTAGGAGTGCCGGGGTGCCCTTCTACATCCAGGTCTAGTTCAAACACTTACATAACACAGATTTGAGAAACAAGTTATTGTACTTGTAGTGAATCTCTCTCCAAAGCTTCTGTATAATTTAGGATGTATAATTGTATTGGCATTACTGATGAGATTAAGGTTCAGGTAAAAGCTTACCTGACTTTTTCACCTGTTGTATATTGCAGACATTAATCACTACTGTGCCCACAAATACAAGTAAAATTTTACCTGACTTTTTGTACCTGTTGTATATTATAGACATTAGTCACCACTGAGCCCACCAGTACCGGTAGGTCCTGTTTTAAACAGGCAATGACTGATCTCCTACAGATGGCGCTGTTAGACAGTACAGGACTGGAGTCTGCCTCCAATCCACAGGTATGATAAACCCATTATTATAGTTACCTCCCCTTTTCACCACCTGTGCATAAAGGTCAAATTTACATCAGTATCCGTCCATCATATCTGTACACTACCTATAAAGGCCACCTCTGTATACCAGCATGTGTCAATGTGTCATATTTGTACACTATCTACATTGTGTAAAGGTCAATGTTGTACAATGGCACCTATATCTACATTGTATTAAGGTCAATGTTGTACAATGGCACCTATATCTACATTGTATAAAGGTCAATGTTGTACAATGGCACCTATATCTACATTGTATAAAGGTCAATGTTGTACAATGGCACCTATATCTACATTGTATAATTGTCAATGTTGTACAATGGCACCTATATCTACATTGTATAAAGGTCAATGTTGTACAATGGCACCTATATCTACTGTGTGTAAAGGTCAATGTTGTACAATGGCACCTCTTCTCACCAGCACCTGTCTGTAAAAGTCAATTCTGTCCAACAGGGGCTATCCCTAAAGTAAACCTCTGTAAAGCAACATCTATCTATAAAAGTTACCTCTGTACTATATCTTTAGTCATCTGTGAAGGTGACCTCTGTACTATATCTTTAGTCGTCTGTGAAGCTCACCTCTGTACTATATCTTTAGTCATTTGTGAAGGTCACCTCTGTACTATGTCTTTAGTCGTCTGTGAAGGTCACCTCTGTACAATATCTTTAGTCATCTGTGAAGGGCACCTCTATACTATATCTTTAGTCGTCTGTGAAGGTCACCTCTGTACTATGTCTTTAGTCGTCTGTGAAGGTCACCTCTGTACAATATCTTTAGTCATCTGTGAAGGACACCTCTATACTATATCTTTAGTCATCTGTGAAGGGCACCTCTATACTATATCTTTAGTCATCTGTGAAGGGCACCTCTATACTATATCTTTAGTCATTTGTGAAGGTCACCTCTATACTATATCTTTCGTCATCTGTGAAGGTCACCTCTCTACTATATCTTTAGTCATCTATGAAGGTCACCTCTGTACTATGTCTTTAGTCGTCTGTGAAGGTCACCTCTGTACAATATCTTTAGTCATCTGTGAAGGACACCTCTATACTATATCTTTAGTCATCTGGGAAGGACACCTCTGTACTATATCTTTACTCATCTGTGAAGGTCACCTCTCTACTATATCTTTAGTCATCTATGAAGGTCACCTCTGTACTATGTCTTTAGTCGTCTGTGAAGGTCACCTCTGTACAATATCTTTAGTCATCTGTGAAGGGCACCTCTATACTATATCTTTAGTCATGTGTGAAGGTCACCTCTATACTATATCTTTAGTCATCTGGGAAGGACACCTCTGTACTATATCTTTACTCATCTGTGAAGGTCACCTCTCTACTATATCTTTAGTCATCTATGAAGGTCACCTCTGTACTATGTCTTTAGTCGTCTGTGAAGGTCACCTCTGTACAATATCTTTAGTCATCTGTGAAGGTCTCCTCTGTACTATATCTTTCGTCATCTGTGAAGGTGACCTCTGTACTATATCTTTAGTAATCTGTGAAGGTCACCTCTGTACAATATCTTTAGTCATCTGTGAAGGGCACCTCTATACTATATCTTTAGTCATCTGTGCAGGTCACCTCTGTACTATATCTTGCGTCATCTGTGAAGGTCACCTCTCTACTATATCTTTAGTCATCTATGAAGGTCACCTCTGTACTATGTCTTTAGTCGTCTGTGAAGGTCACCTCTGTACAATATCTTTAGTCATCTGTGAAGGTGACCTATGTACTATATCTTTAGTCATCTGTGAAGGTCACCTCTCTATACATTATGGGTCTGTGAAATTTAACTCTGGATATCAGCATCTGTCAATTAAGGTCACACCTTTATACCTATAAAGGTCATCTCTCTAAGCCTACACATAAATGTCACCTGTTTATTGTAATAAAATAATAAAACACTTTAGAAAAGATCCAACTTGATGATCTTTATTCTTACTAATGAATTACAGTACAGAGAAAACCAGTAATTACAGCGTCATATATACAATCAACAAAGAGGACCGAATCATTTCTGTATTTATATACTACAACTTTACACAGATTGTTACTGTTAGACTGCTTGAACAATTCATTATATTATGAAAATTAACATAATATAGTTTGGTCTTTCAAAGTTAAATTAACTATGAGAAATGCATCAATTGATATTGTCGAGAATAGTCTGGCTTGTACTATTAAATAGTTGATATTGGTACATGTAGAAATTCCTGTCTTTTCTAGGTCACAAATGTTATTTTTCTGTTTTCTTTGTTCAACCAACAACATCTTTAGATAATTAAAAACATGTAATACAAAGTTTGTTTCCTCAAATCTGTAAAGACCAATAACAGAAGTAGTTTTCAAGTTTAACCTCTTCTTTTACATGTGATAGTTGATAAGGAATATTATTTTTTTCTACATGTTTTTAAAATTGATTATGCAATATATTTTATATATATGTATCTATTTTGCGCGACCATTATAATTGATGTTTTATTGGTTATTCCAAATATATAGTGTAACAGTCCCTAGAGGTACTGATTTATTTGTAGTACAACAGAGTAACTATACCATGTTTGCGATATACTATATTTTCTCTATACATTCCTGTCTTTACAGCAGTAGACAATATTGATTACGCCTTATTTATTATTCACTATTTCTAGTGGAAAAAAAACGACGAAGATATTTATAAAAGGCAACAATAGATAAAAATGAATGATACCATGAAACAGAGGTTCAGTATCAGAAGCATTTTTTAAAAGCTGTAGTAGTATTACTATGTAGTCTCAGTACATAAAAATGTATAATTAGCTGAAAAATCATCACATTTAATTCTAATCATCTGAACTTTTCCCTTAATTGATGTTTTAGTTCCTTTGCTAATGGTATTATCCAAAGCTGGTAACTTGAATTAATGTACCTAGCATAATCTGCTTTAATACAGAAAATTATATAAATCTTTATAAATATTTAGATGGCAAATAAACCAATTGTCAGTAATTATTGCTAAATCCCCAAAACAAAGTTAAGGGATTATTGTTTTTACTTTCTCTTATTATATTTACTTTAAAAATGTTGGAATATAATATGTCTTTTTCTTGCAAAGGAGAAAAGGAAATTTAAAAAATCATATAAATATGAGAGAAAGATTTGTATATCATTGTTTTTGTAATTCAAACTATAATTAATGTTTTTCTAAAATAAGAAAATCAAAATAAACAATAGTATAATGGTAACTGAATACACTTCTTGACATCAATATATTAATAAAATTTGTATGTGCTTGCAATGGTGTGATTCCATTACTAGTAACTAAATTATTTTGATATAAAAAAAAACTTCAATTGAATATTGATAATTATTTTGAATTGAATATTGTCTGAAATTCTATAGTACATGAATGTTGTAATCGCCGATCTGTTACCTTGGTGCTACTACACAGTACTACACACCCTGACAATGGGCTTGGAGAGTTCTACTGGCTTACCTAATGCTGACATCAGCTTGTCCTGTTTTGACCAGATGACCGTAGGTCAGCGACGTGATTCCTAGAAATGAGTGTAACACCTACTCCACTGAAATGTCCCCATACATGTCAATAAAATTATATCAGCCTGAATGTACCTGAAACACCTGATCAATTTATCAAAGTTTGCCACTTTGAGCAAAGAAACTCAAAAATCAGAATTTGGCACCGATCAATTTGTCAATATTTGCCACTTTGAGCAAGTAGCTAGAATGATATAAAGAACCTTAATAAAGCTTGTGTTTAATTAGAACCCAGTTTTAATGGTCATCTAAACATGGTCATCACAGAAAAAGATTACCTATTATAATACTGGCTCGTTAATATAGTGTAGACGTATGCCTGCTAAGTTACCTGATTTATAGGACAGTTGACAATTTGTAGGTCCATGCTTTGAACACCTTGAGGTCGCTGTACCGAGACACGAGACTTGCTGAAGATGTGGCATCGTTTGTAGCTGATGGACTACGAGCAGCCATTCTAGGCTTCCAGAATCCATTTTGGGCTGTGAGTTGGGAATGATATTTTTTAAACAGACTATCAGTGCTTTGATAATATTATTTTTAAGCTAAAAATGATAAAAAAAAAAAAAACTGTATTTAATTCTTACAATTGTATTATTATTATTTATTTTTTATTTATTTTTTATATATATATTTTATTTTTTTTAAATTCTATAAAATAATGAGAATTTACATATTTTGTTTTACAGGTGCGGAACTCAGCCACTCTGCTATTGAGTGCTCTGATAACACGTGTGTTTGGTGTAAAGAGAAGCAAGGATGAAGGCAGTGTGTCCAAGAAAAACTGGTAAGTCCTCTTACTGCCTTCAAAACATAAATAAAAATAACTCATTCAGATTGGTTTTATTTTAATGGAAATCCTTGAGGCATAAAACAGCCATTTGTTTATAACTGTATGATCTTTACATGTCTATCCAGTTAATAAGTCAACAAACACAATATACAGGTAGATGGTCACGCCCAATTAGATAATTATAAAGAGATTTAATTACTCTAATAGGACAGCATGCTTGTTATCACTTCCTGTGTGAGGGTCCCGAACTCCTGTTAAACAGTTATACCTGTGTAGAGCTGATGTGTTACTTCAGCTTTATCATGTGAAAGATACAAAACAAAAACCATAAACATTTACATTTCCGACCTTTTATGTCCTAATTATAAACACAGTTGTATAGACTAGATTTGATATAACATCATTTATAAATTATTCTTAAGATAATTTCATAATGTTAAGATTATCAGAGACGTATAAAGCATATACGTCTCTGAGATTATAAAAATATTCCTGTATTTTCAAAAAAATTGTCAAATTATTGACTTGGTCAAATTTTATTATAACTTTTAAAACAAAAAATAACAAAGTATTCAAAATGTTTAAATACTTTGATATTGGTACCTGTAAACTTTCCCGCCAAATAGGTTTGATTAGATAGAGAACGACAGATATGACTGTAGGCAGTCGTAGGCAGTTACTTTAATTATACTGGTAATATTAATCAGCCTTGATACAAAATATTTACAAACATTTTATTTAGGAACATTAATATGTAAAATAACATTTAGATATGTTGATAGTTAATAAAATGTTAGTTTTGTTCATCAAAAACATTTGATCATATACTGACTTTTCAGCATTTACGTTAAATAGTGTAACTTATTCTACACAGATAACAGGCAATATTGTTTGAAAAAAAGTTTTTATTAAAAATATATAGGTAGCTAAAAAGGGCTTAAGTTGTTCAATAAAAGTAACTGATATTTATTTTTTTAATACAAAATATTGACTTTGCATAAAATACATTGTAGTACATATACTACCATCTAATTAACAAAATGCTTCAAAAATATTTTCTTGTGAATAAAATTATTTGTTTTTATATATATAAGTTAATTTAATTTTTCATATCAATACAAATAAATATGATGTAAAAAGTTGTGATAAACAAACAGCATGTCAAACAGGATTTAGAATAAATCCATGATTTTTGTTATAAAGGTAGGGATTGATATTGTGATTTCAATCTGACAAACCCATTAATTAGTATTACATGTCAGGTAGCATGTTTAGTACTAGATACACTGTGTGATAAGGGCCCAGACAGGCACCCACAGGTGTGAGAACATGATTAGATCTATCCCCCAGATAACCAGCTTACCTGTACACATAACTACTGTTAGGCTGGCCTAGTCCCTTACAACACTCTAGCCCTAAGCTGACACTTGCCACAAGGCTAATCAAAGCTGTGTCCTGATTGGTCAATATGACCAACTCAGCATTTACCTGAGTTCTCATTGGTTGAGCTCCAGACATGGAGATTCAGTTGTTACCTGAGCTAATTGGTAGTAATGGTTACCTGTAGTTCTTTTGTAAATTATTATTGAAAAAAATAAAATTCCTGATTACAATTTATGGTCTGAGTGCACCGGTGTCAAAGTGAGTGACCACTAGCTGAAACTTGACCAGGATGTATATAAGCTGGGTCAGACCAAAATGGTCAGTATCGAATGAGATTTCAAACAGTAAGGACATTGGCAAAATTAAATCAGTATTACTACCTAAAAATATTTACAAATCAGAAACTGGTGACATCATGTTTTTGGATGTTACATTTAGTGCTGGAAGTGGTGTGTTTAATCGTCGTAAGTCCATCAGTGCTAAGTGTGTTCTGGACATTACTCTAAACCCTGGATTGACCGGCGCTTCTCTTGATAGAGTTGAGCAGTTTGATAAAGTCTTTAAAAAGCGTAACAGACGCAGGAAGAGCTCAGAGCACATGCAGCTAAAGAAACTGGCTAAGAGGAATGCTACTTGTCTGTCAAATCTACATCATTCCCTTGCAGCCATCGAGATAGAAGCATCCACTCGCCTGTCCACGACATGCATTGCAGACGACGCCTCTGACAACGATGACGAAGGCGTAGGATATATATCATCATGGGCTGTCTCCTTTGACAAACTACTACTTTGTGGTGGCGGTCTCTCAGTGTTCACAGAGTTTCTCAAGAAAGAATTTAGTGAGGAAAATATCCTATTTTGGAGGACATGTGAACAATACAAGAGCATTTGTGATCCTGATCAGAGGAAAGCTGCAGCTAAGGACATATACAACAAGTATGTAGCGGAGATTGCGCTTGATGCTGTGAACATAGACCATAGTGCCCGACAACAAGTGGAGAGTGAACTTCCTACGCCCAGTGTGTTTACATTTGATCAACCTCAACAGGACATTTACAGGCTCATGAAAACAGACAGTTACACAAGATTCCTCAAATCCGAGTTGTACAAGACCTACCTGATGCGGGAGATGAACAACGAGCCCCTCGGCCTTCCCAGGGATGACTTCCAGGGGATTCTGGGTAACAAAGATAAGAAAAAGACAACAAAAGGAAAAGGAAAGGATGCTGAGGACAGCTCTAAATCCAAGAAGCGTTTGTCTCTGTTGCCATGGAAACAAAAAGCCATGAAACCAGCCGTGAAAGCGAAGTCCGATTCTGACCTTAAGAAGAATAACTGTAGTTCTCTGACAAACAAACTCACATCTGACTCTGATCTGAAGACACACCGCTGTATTTCTGCTTCATGTGGTTCTGTCAACACCGATGTCAACAACATGACCTCAACACGACCCGGACTGGCAATTGATCTTGAAACCATTCACAAGGAGATCAAAGCCAACAGCAAAGAGGTAAGCATACTGAAACACATGTATAGGGCTACTTATTATAAAAATAAATACAATATTGATTAGATAGGGTAACAACAAGAACATGGAGAGATCTGTGTTGTAGGACTGTAAACAGATATCAATCTAGATAGCATCACATTACACCCAACAGATAACAACAAACACATGTTTTATACTAAAGAATCCTACTGCATCTGAAATTTGATTCTGAAATTTATTTTTAAAAAGATGTTGCAATTATTGTACATTATGAGAAATGACCTTATCAATCACTTGTTATTTCCTCCCATGTTTTATCCCTGATTGTCACGCCATATTTTATTAATTGATGTTTAATTTTTCTTTTCTTTTTCTTTTAACCAAAGATTGCCAATGACAACGAAGATGACTTCCATTTTTGCCGTGTGATCTTACCGGATGGGTCGACAACTGTGGTTAGCACCAAGCCTGGTCTCACCATTGCCACAGTGTTAGGACAGCTTTGTACCAAAAGGAGCATCCCGTTCAAAGCCATTGACGTTTGCCTTGTTGGATCATCAGAACCCCTGGACCTTACATTGGACATCTCTACACTGGCTTCACTAGAGATCACCATCGACAGGCGTGTTATGTTCTGTGTTGAGCTGCCTAACGGAAAATCTATCGGAGTGAAGGTGAAGCCTCATCGTTCTATTGGAGAGGTCCTGACACCTGTCCTCAAGAAACATGACGTCAAGTTAAATCAGGTGTGTGTGCAGATGTCGGGACAGAAAAGGGTGTTAGACATCAATCTGGACGCTCGTGTGTCAACCATAGACAATCGTTGCCTTCTCCTGAAACAGGACACCACACCCAGACAGCGGCGGAGATCCTCGGTCCCAGCGTTCATCTCGGGGAGGAAGGAGAACAGAAGTGGTCATCCTGAGGGGAAGACACTGCTGGAAAGTGAAGTGTGACATAGTTCCTCTTACAATTCTGTAACTTAAACTTCAGAAACAGTTTACTATGACATTATCAACTGGATATTCCAGTTTGAGTGTTTCAGACTTGAGTGCTATATCAATGTGCTAGATATGTAATTTATAATAATAAAAACTACCAAGTTTGAAGTTTGCTATTGCATTTGTATTTATCATTACCATGACAACACATGTCTATAACAAACCCTTAGTGACATAAGCTGAATTTAGCAATATGTTCTCTACAGTGAAACATGATGATTTAAGGGAAAGCTTTCTATTGTGGTCAGGTGATGAGGTACAAACTCCAGTTGAGCACGCGAATTCACATTTACAAATTAAAGTCGTAGATAGCTTCACTATTTATTCAATTTTACATGCTCAACAGAAATAATAGACTCATAACCTGACCAACATAGAAAACTGTACCTTATACTAACGGTGAATAGTGCATAACTTTTTTACACATAAATCTGATCAGCGGATATAGATTCATTATTTAAAACATATTATCATACAAACAGTTTTATGAAAGTCTCAGTCTGAAATGTGTGTAAGCCTTGATCTTTGCCAGAACTGTCCTAGCTTTAATGTCCATCAAACAATTAGCTTCCAATAAACATAATTATCCTTTAAAAGCTGAAACTTGATATAAAGGAATCTTTAATTACAAAAGAACAAATTCTGCATCCTGACCATATACCAGTATGTAAGCTTTATGTTGGTTTTGAGGAAAACCCTGTCTGGGTTGTAACTTTTAAACCATAAAGATATCTTGATGAAAATTGCAATATACATGCATCAGCCACGTAGACGATGTGTAATGCACTGTATTTGGTCAAAAGCTGAATACATACAAACTTTTCAATTGTAACTAAAACTTTGAGGGTGTTGTGGCTTTCTATGTCATAACTTCCTTACTGCATTTCTACATACATGTATATTTTTTTCATAATTAAGTAGTAGTTAGTTCCCCTTGTAACCTTAACATGTTGAAGAAAACTAGATTATAGACAGTTATTTGACTTTATTAGCATATTATTAATTTGCAATGGAAGGGAACAAATATTGGCTAATAAGGAGAGACATGTGTTTCTGTTCACAAAACCTCTAGTTAACTACGGTATAATGTTCACGTTATATAAAAGCTTGATGCAATGCCTTTATTATGCATGGTTCACAAAATTTACCCTATACATCTAAACACTATTGAAAAATTCTGATGCCTTTGGACATAAATACTGTAATGTAATGACAAAATCTAGATGTGTCTGGGGACACAGTGTACCTGGGTTATATCAGTCAACTACCAAAAGGAGTTTTATGACCTCCTCCAGTGTATACAAGTGTTCAGGCTACAACCTCGAGTTCCAGGTTTGACTTGCAAGATGCAGTTAATTTAATTCTGCAGAGTCAACACAGAATAGCATTTGTCTAAGCAGAAAAAATGGTTCATACTATTTCCATTGGTTCACTAAGAGAAATGGTTCATGAAAACTACAAACATTACAGGACAAGTCTACATATATCCCTAGCTTTATCAGTTATTTTTATTTCCCCACAGCCAGACAGGGAGGGCCTTCTTCCACCGGTATCCTTCACTTTACAAGTTTCTGTTGGACCAACTAGCCACAGCAACAGAAAATATCGGGTAGGTCATCTTCTCAAAACAATGCCTGAAATGTAATAATAAAATTAACAACTAAAAATGTATCTTTATAGCTCATGAAATTGATACCAGTTTAGTGAATTTACTTGCTTCTGAAAAGTGATGTCTGAAGAATTGTTTACTTGTGTAAAGAGCTAAAGCAGGAGAAATGTAACTTAAATGTTGAATTTTAATAAATGAATGTTACTTTCAATGATATGAGCATTGAATTGATTGAGGTGGCGTTCTTAGTCAGTGTTAGTACAAAATCAACATTCAGTTCCAACACACTTCATAGACTTTGGGACATTCTAGCCTGCATTTATGTTGACTAGGAATGTCAACTAAAAGCAGTTCAATGCTGAAATGATTTTAGGTGAAAATCAGTCTGAATCCATGCGACAAGTAATATTCAGATGAGTTACTGTAAATATGTTTGTTGAAATGATTTTAACTATACAGGAACTCTGAGGGTGCATTACACCTCCATCCCTCACTCTACCCCATACTGATGGTCCTTGGGAGGTTGTTCCCGTCACACCTAGAGGGCGCTGACACCAGCCTCAATCTGGCCGCATTTATACCCTACGTCATTAGGTATGTATGGCTTCAAAACCTACAAAGTGTAGCCAGTATGTAAATCATTACTGACTCAAAGCTAGGTAACTACCCATAGTAAATGTATCAGCAAGTATATACTCAGGAGAGTAAAAGCATCACTACAGCATAAAGACCTTATTGTTGAGAAATATCAATGTAAAATGTTATTAACAAATCATTTCAGCATTGCTAAGAATTGAGTTCCCTGTAGATAGAATTTGTTATCAAGTTTGAGACTCTATTGAGAAAATTCATTTTGACAGGAAACCTAATTATAATTTTCTTGTAAGCGTGATTTCACAATAACATTGTAATATGGACAGACAGTAGAACAGAGTAATACATGTGTTAATGGCTGGTGTCCTTACTTAGATGTAGTTCCAGTGCTGTGTTCATGGCTGGTGTACTTACTTAGATGTAGTTCCAGTGCTGTGTTAATTATGGCTGGTGTACTTACTTAGATGTAGTTCCAGTGCCGTGTTAATGGCTGGTGTACTAACCTAGATGTAGTTCCAGTGCCGTGTTAATGGCTGGTGTACTTACTTAGATGTAGTTTCAGTGCCATGTTAAAGGCTGGTGTCCTTACTTAGATGTAGTTCCAGTGCTGTGTACATGTGTTAATGGCTGGTGTACTTACTTAGATGTAGTTCCAGTGCCATGTTAATGGCTGGTGTACTTACTTAGATGTAGTTCCAGTGCTGTGTTAATGGTTGGTGTCCTTACTTAGATGTAGTTCCAGTGCTGTGTTAATGGTTGGTGTCCTTACTTAGATGTAGTTTCAGTGCTGTGTTAATGGCTGGACCTACTTAGATGTAGTTCCAGTGCTGTGTTAATGGCTGGTGTACTTACTTAGATGTAGTTCCAGTGTTGTGTTAATGGCTGGTGTTCTTACTTAGATGTAGTTCCAGTTCTGTGTTAATGGCTGGTGTACTTACTTAGATGTAGTTCCAGTGCTGTGTTAATGGCTGGTGTATTTACTTAGATGTAGTTCCAGTGCCGTGTTAATGGCTGGTGTCCTTACTTAGATGTAGTTCCAGTGCTGTGTTAATGGCTGGTGTACTTACTTAGATGTAGTT
>NW_018405816.1:486738-497596 GCF_002113885.1 Mizuhopecten yessoensis
TACTTAGATGTAGTTCCAGTGCCGTGTTAATGGCTGGTGTACTTACTTAGATGTAGTTCCAGTGCTGTGTTAATGGCTGGTGTACTTACTTAGATGTAGTTCCAGTGCTGTGTTCATGTGTTAATGGCTGGACCTACTTAGATGTAGTTCCAGTGCCATGTTAATGGCTGGTGTACTTACTTAGATGTAGTTCCAGTGCTGTGTTCATGTGTTAATGGCTTGTGTACTTACTTAGATGTAGTTCCAGTGCTGTGTCAATGGCTGGTGTACTTACTTAGATGTAGTTCCAGTGCCATGTTAATGGCTGGTGTACTTACTTAGATGTAGTTCCAGTGCCGTGTACATGTGTTAATGGCTTGTGTACTTACTTAGATGTAGTTCCAGTGCTGTGTACATGTGTTAATGGCTGGTGTCTTTACTTAGATGTAGTTCCAGTGCCGTGTACAAGACTAGGATCATGTCTGCCAAGGCTTTGCAGCCATTGGTCCTCCCAGATCAGCTGACCTCTGTACTGTCACAACTACTGGGCATGCTCCCTGACTCTGGCATACAATCAACCAATCAGAATCTCATTCATGGCCTTTTACCCCAGGTGTGTATACATTAGTATTTCATGAGAAAGGGATTTTTTAAAATATTGAACACAACATATAAAATGTTGAATCACAAAATTAGCTTTGGGACGTAGATTCAAGTATCCAAGATTCTTCAGGGGTAACGCTCACCTATGCTCTGTGCAACCCTTAAAATGTCATTGCAAAATTTAGTCTCGGGTATAACAAATCTTAAAGCCTGTCAATTTTACCTTAACCCTACGGTATGATACTTTTGATGAATATTAAAGAATCAAACTAGTATTGTTGTATGGTTTGTAAGGTGGCACACACTGAGCTTTCTCTTTTGCTATGACATACCCAGCAGTGTAGGGAAAGGAAGTAAGTACAACCCCTGGAATTTCGAGGATGAGGTTCAAGTTTTGGCAATGGAGTCTTGTTAAAAATATTTGTTAAAATCTAAGCCACCATAGTTAAAAATATTTATATGATTCTAAGTCAGTGGAATGTAACGAAATAAAAACAAAGTCAATACTGTTACATGATTGGACAGATACCTTTTGGCCCTCAACACTTCTTTCTATAAATTTACGGATCCTTTCATGTTAAATGATCTGGTTTTACACAGTTGGTTTGTATCCACAGGTCCACCAGTTGATTCAGACTCTACCCCGTGTCAGTGAGGCGGTCAGGGTCCAGACTGGTCATCTGTTACTATCAAAGTGGGGCGACAAAATCTGGCTCATTACAAGGTGTGTGGATGTCTTTTGTGCACTTTATATTTATTATGCTGGATGTGCATTACATCACATTGAAAACTTTCTAATACACAAAATGTATAGTTGATCTTAGACTGGCTAGCACACTCCATGATAATCACTTATGTTACTATCAATATATTGACTTGAGCAAGTCTACAGGGTCTTGGCCATGATCAATACAGATTTGACTTGCACAAGTACATAAATGATAAAGCAATTGTATAGACTGAAAGCCAATCTAAATTGACCTATGACCTTAACAGTCGCAAACAATCTAAATAATAACAAAAGAGAGAGAGAAGATTATAATGGCAATTATTAGACCATTAGTTAATATAGATACTGGTCATGTGATCTTTAAATTATGAGAGAAAGAAAGATTAAATTTACTGATAGCATATGATCATTTCTTTATTGTCTTTCAGAAGGAACACTTGTTTCATGACAAGGACAGAAGCTCTCAATGTCACATGTAGCATTCTCAAAATCTACGAGGCAGTTGAAGATGAAGAAATGTTGTTGTCCCTGAAGACAATTAGAGGAGAATACGTGAAAGTCTTACAACAGGAACTTGAACTTTTTGACCTCAAGGATCGTCTACAATTGGCCGGATTTACAGAGTTTATAGTAGCAGTAGCTAGACTGGAACTGTTGTCCGACCATGTAAAGGGAAGTAACTCCAGTATACTATCCCTCCTCAGGAGATTGGTGCTGTGTGTGTACTATGAGGTGAGATTGATAGCGCTGGTTTTTATCAGAGACGTCTTCTGTGGTGAACAATCTGATGGCAGTCAGGAGGACACTTGGACACTCGTGTTCCAAGGTGTTGACGTTTTCAGGGAGTTCCGAGGAGACCAGTTGGACTGTCTGAGATGTGAGATTGCAGAGTCCACAGACATCCTAAATCTTCTGTTACAACGGGGCTTGTCAGAGGAGAAACACTACGAATGTATCATTCAGGTAAAAATCGTATCCAAGTAAACCTGAATCATTCAGGTAAAAAAAGCATCCAGGTAAACCTGAATGATTCAGGTAAAAATAGCATCCAGGTAAACCTGAATGATTCAGGTAAAAATCGTATCCAGGTTAACCTTAATCATTCAGGTAAAAATCATATCCAGGTAAACCTGAATCATTCAGGTAAAAATAACATCCAGGTAAAAAAAAAGTCATTCGGGTAAAAAATGTAACATCCAGGTAAAAATTGTATCCTGGTAAACCTGAATCATCCAGGTAAAAATATGTACCATCCATATAAAAATTGTATCCTGGTAAACCTTAATCATCCAGGTAAAAAAATGTACCATCCAGGTAAAAATATGAACCATCCATGTAAAAATATGTATCATACAGGTAAAATTCATATCCAGGTAAAAAGAAATTAACCAGGTAAAAATATGATACAGGAAAACTAAATATTATCATTTAGGTAACAATATGAAAATTAAATAATCCAAGTGAAACCAGGTATAGTGTCAAGTAAATCACTAAGCATTAAAGACATCATGTTCAGGTAAAATCATTGCATTAAGGTCAATCTTACAGCTAAAAAAGTGTTTCATTGTGTTTAAGACATCATATATCATTCAAATAAACACCAATCACTAAATTACTCAATTTATGTGTCTCAATCAGAGGGCAGCTATATTTGTTTATCATTGACAATTGAAAAATGAATTTAAATAATGGCGAACGTACAAATTTATATTGACTACCAAAGGGGATACACAGCAAGTTTGATTTCATGTTTTATATAGTTTGTGTTAATATGGTTTCAGTATAACATTTTCTGTCCACAGTTAATTATTTTAAAGATGATGTTTGTTCCCCATCCACAGGTGTTTGAGGTGTTAGCCTGTCATCCCCTTGTCTGTTCCTGGGATTGGAGCTCGTCAGCAGGACAGACACCATCACAGGTTACCTCCCTTAGTACATAAAGTTATTAAAAATCTAACGTTATAAGTGAATCAATGTATCATACCATACCTGTAGGGTTTGTTCCTGTTAACCATCTGGTTGAATAAACCTCTAAAGACTTGGAGGTATTTGAGGAATCAATATGAGACCTCCTCAGACTGTGTGTGGCGAACCTCCGCAATGATCCTCCTCCTCCTAACTTCAACGTTACACAATAACAGGTCCTATTTCATTCCACCACGGCCATCACTTTTTTAACAGTGATTTATGTTTCATAGACATTTCAGTTGTTACTTTATGATAACATTTCTTGAAAATAACATGCATGTATTAGTTCATATCAAGATGTACAATGGTATCTGACAACACACATACACGTACATGTACAATGGTATCTGACAACACACATACATGTACACGTACAATGGTATCTGACAACACACATACATGTACACGTACAATGGTATCTGACAACACACATACATGTACATGTACAATGGTATCTGACAACACACATACATGTACACGTACAATGGTATCTGACAACACACATACATGTACACGTACAATCATTAAAATCATGGTTTGATGGGTACCAATATTAGCTCCTTACTGTCATCACAAGCGTGGAATAGTTAACATATTTTTACCAGGAAGCAAATGAATCCTTCTTTTCTGCTTAAAAAAATAATTTTGTACACAATCAGTTTTTATTTGTCAGTTTCACCTATGTTTGCATTGATAGGACAAAATAAATTCCTCTTTAATAAATTTTAATCAAATGATTTATAAAACCGCGTCATCCTGAAATTCAAGACATTTGTTAATCTGTCAGTATATATATACTTAGGAAAACTACCAACAGAAATCCATTTAGTTAAGCTACCGCATTGGTACCTGGGGAAATGTAATCCTTTTAGAGATAAACTTTACTTAACTATCTACAGTATTGGGACCTGGGGAAATGCACCCCTTTTAGAGATAAACTTTACTTAACGATATATCTACCGCATTGGTACCTGGGGAAATGTAATCCTTTTAGAGATAAACTTTACTTAACTATATATCTACCGCATTGGTACCGTGTGAAATGCACTCCTTTTAGATATAAACTTTACTTACCTATCTACAGTATTGGTACCTGGGGAAATGCACTCCTTTTAGAGATAAACTTTACTTAACTATATATCTACAGCATTGGTAACTGGGGAAATTCACTCCTTTTAGTGATAAACTTTACTTAACTATCTACAGTATTGGTACCTGGGGAAATGCACTCCTTTTAGAGATAAACTTTACTTAACTAACTATCTACAGTATTGTAAACTTTATTAAATTATCAATTATAAGCATTATCCATGACTCAGGTTAAAGAGTGAGCTTGATTTACATGAATGTATATTAATAGCACAAAATAAATAAACCCTGTTCTGATAAGTCTATGATGAGCATATCTTCAACATTTCTGTTCAATAGATTATTCAGCAGTACAAATTTAATTTAAAAAAGACTCTTTTGTTAACAGTTTTTGATTGCTAGTATAGGAAAAGAAAATTACAAATATTGGCAATAAAAAATGTACGTTATTTTTGTGACTTGTGATCCTAATATATATATATATGTGTGACCTTTGTCGCATGATCTTTGTCATTGTATATATATAAATGTGGTTGACATCCTTTCACCTTTAACCTTGTAGATACTGG
The DNA here is from genome assembly GCF_002113885.1 of Mizuhopecten yessoensis. Lineage (NCBI taxonomy): Eukaryota > Metazoa > Mollusca > Bivalvia > Pectinida > Pectinidae > Mizuhopecten > Mizuhopecten yessoensis. Next base: position 491,677 of record NW_018405816.1, read on the forward strand.
CGACGTGCCTTCACATGATCAAGTCTAACCCGAGGTATGTTAACACTGCACCGGAGTGCATAGGGTTTACAATCCCAGTCATTAACAAGAAAACAGAGGTCTTACACATGGCACTATAGTTTATTTTCTCTATTATCTCCGCCAACCTTCAACACACACTTCTCACAGGATATATAGATCACTTCCACCTTGACAGGAATACAAATGGAATTAAGTAACTCAGAACCCTACATTCCTGAACTTGATACACCCATATTTTGGCAAGATTTCCTAAACAATGGAAGATGTAGTAAATATTGCATAATTCAGATCACTTAAAAGTTAATAGGTAACTCAGTTGTAGATAAATCAATCTGATCTTGTGGCCATGTTTCTGTCTCTGTATCAGGCCTCCTACAATGGATGGTCTACATTTTGAAATGTTGTTAGAATGTCCAATTTAAATGAATTAATTTCACTTCAAACTTTAAGAATATTGAACGTATCAGGAAGTGAACTTTCTCACAAGTGGGCGGAAGAATGAAACCGAAATTGAAACTGACCGCAATATTTGGTTTTCAAGATAAGTTGTTTATACAGAGAAAAGTGATAAGATTTTTGATTTCTTGCCTCCGTAGGGATGAGATCATAGCTGCAGTGATCCAGTTTACGGGCGTAATGATAAGAGGCGTGATACGAGGCACATATGATGTAAGTATAGGCTTGTTACTCTCCGTTCTATTATCAGTTTTTATGCCGTTATATGAAACAGGAGAAATAAACGACCCATTTTGCTTACTGATACGACACAGGGGAAATATATGCTTAGGATTTTTGTCTGGATTGAAATTGTTACATGTATTTTCGACAGTTAAGATAAAGTTTAAAATATACAGGTGTTTTTTTTCTCCCGACAAGAATATAAACCAATGAGTTATTTCCCTTCCACCATAGACCTGTATAACTACCACCACAAGTATGTCAATCAGAGCAGAGGTTGCAGAGTTGAAGTTCAGGTTTTAAAATCAAGATCAGGTCACTCATCAGCTGATAGAGAAATAGCTGAGTAGCTATAGGTTACAAGTTGTAGAGTACCTTACTTGGATGTAATATGGTTCCCTTGTCTGGTGTTACAGTTAAAAACAAATATCGTTTTCTACCCACGTCTCTATGGCACAAATGCATGAAGCTCAAATATTTCTTCTGATTTTACCACTTATTTGGTTTAACTATGACCATGGAAATGAAAGTTAAAAATTAAGATCGGCAACTTGTGTAGCTTGTTTTCCATAAATTGGAGCCTTCCTTGGCCTGGTAGGTGACACATTTTGGCCTGGTAGGTGACATGTTTTGGCCTGGTAGGTGACATGTTTTGGCCTGGAAGGTGACATGTTTTGGCCTGGTAGCCGACATGTTTTGGCCTGGTAGGTGACATGTTTTGGCCTGGTAGCCGACATGTTTTAGCCTGGTAGGTGACATGTTTTGGCCTGTAGGTGACATGTTTTGGCCTGGTAGGTGACATGTTTTGGCCTGTAGGCGACATGTTTTGGCCTGGAAGGTGACATGTTTTGGCCTGGTAGGTGACATGTTTTGGCCTGGTAGGTGACATGTTTTGGCCTGGTAGGTGACATGTTTTGGCCTGTAGGTGACATGTTTTGGCCTGGTAGCTGTCATGTTTTGGCCTGGTAGCCGCCATGTTTTGGCCTGTAGGCAGGCCGTCATCAGGTTACTATATAAGAAGGGTTTGTATACTGTGAGGTATCGTCCTAAAGCCGAGAAGACAAACATGTGGACTAATTGGACATTGGTTCTTAGGTGATCTTTTCCTCCTTTACTGATCAAGAAATTGATGTTATGTTGTAGAGAATTGGAAATTACAAAATTAAAGGTTGGTTTGACAGCAATAAGTCTAAAACCAGACCAACAGTGGGAGGTGTACATCAACTTTGTCGCTGTTGACAAGTGCTACATATGGTTTATAAGGAGATACTGGACACTAGTGTTGTCTTTTGGGTTAAAAACTTGGGAAAAGGAGAGAGGAGTGTAGCTGATATGGATATAGTGATTTACAGCTGAGCAGGTGTCCGCTTTACCCAGGTAGTGTCACATTAATCTAGATTTGGGATGGCCCTTGGTTCGGACCTGCCTTGTTTTTTCAGTGTCCTGTATAACAACACTACTGAGGTGTCTTGGTACCAGTACCACTGTATAGTGATACAGAGGAGCTGATACCTATTTAAGCGTTGAACTGTTTTTGTATGGTATTTATGATCTACAGCTTTGCAAGCAAACAACATAATGCGCGCTGTCAAATCTCACAATGCCTAGCGATATTTCAGCAGCCATCATGTTTATTTACATCGGATGTTGTAGTTCCGGTCAGTGTTGTATTAATACGCTAAGAATTGTGTCTCGTGCTGCATGGTAATTAAAGTCCCATCAACGACACAGCTTCCAAAGAGGCTATATAGTGGACAATGCCATGCAAATGTAAATATATATGTTTAAAAGATTATAAATAAAATCCAGAGGTAAGACGTCACTGTATCGGTATCTTCACACTTTAAAATAAACTGGCTTCTTATCACTCCAGAACAGGGGACGTCTTTATACATGTTCCGACAGTTTATAGATTTCTGACAAAATATTACCTGTCAAACTATATATACCCAGATGTACTGTCTCTGGTTTTTTATCTGCCTACAAAACTTGTGGAATGCGACATGAATATCTTGTCTGGTTTATATGTTCATCTCAACCTTTCTCTATCTGAAAACCTAAATTTTAAATATAGGTTTTTAAGCACAGGTGTTGAAATGGTAGATATTTCAAGGCTACGGACAGCTGGCCAATAAGAGCCCTGTGGCAGATGTTGAATGATTTCTTGACATTGTGAAACGGCAATTTGTCAAAGTCCCGTCACATATCACAACATTATACTTCTCGGTAGTGAACTGATAAAGAAGAACCTGTCCGAGTTTTACAAACAACCATAACATCCAATTCATCTGTTTTGATATAAGATCAGCGATGAATCTATACCCCCCTAACACACGAACACTTGTTATCTCATCCTAACCAAACACAAACATACCCACTTTTTATTCTCCTACATTTGATGTTGATATGTAAGGAAATGAAAAAAAAGTCATGAAAAGCCATCCTATTATTTCTCTGCCGTAAGAGCAGTTTGACATTTGTGACCTATAAGAATATTTCTTCAGTTCATGATGTTTTTGTTTTGGTGTGTGTTTGGAGGCAGGGAGGGGGTAGGATATATTGAGGAGGTATGTAGGAAGACTTGGATTTATTAACCCATAAGCGTGGAACGATATTACCTCTGGGGAGGTGGGGGTGGGAAGGGTGGCACAATTTACTACCCCTGAGGATTTGGGGGTGGGAAGGGTGACATACTACCCCAGAGGGTTGGGGGTGAGAAAGGTGACATACTACCCCAGAGGGTTGGGGTTAGGAGGGATGGTAGTACTACCCCTGAGGCTTGGGGTTAGGAGGAATGGGAGTACTACCCCTGAGGGGTGGGGTTAGGAGGTATGGTAGTACTACCTCTGAGGGTTGGGGTTAGGAGGGATGGTAGTACTGCCCCTGGGGGTTGGGGTTAGGAGGGATGGTAGTACTCCCCCTGAGGCTTGGGGTTAGGAGGAATGGTAATACTACCCCTGAGGGTTAGGGTTAGGAGGAATGGTAGTACTACCCTGAGGGTTGGGGTTAGGAGGAATGGTAGTACTCCCCCTGAGGGTTGAGGTTAGGAGGGATGGTGGTACTACCCCTGAGGGTTGGAGTTAGGAGGTATGCTAGTACTACCCCTGAGGGTTTGGGTTAGGAGGAATGGTAGTACTACCCCTGAGGCTTGGGGTTAGGAGGAATGGTAGTAGTACCCCTGAGGGTTGGGGTTAGGAGGAATGGTAGTACTACCCTGAGGGTTGGGGTTAGGAGGAATGGTAGTACTCCCCCTGGAGTTGGGGTTAGGAGGGATGGTAGTACTACCCCTGAGGGTTGGAGTTAGGAGGTATGGTAGTACTACCCCTGAGGGTTTGGGTTAGGAGGGATGGTAGTACTACCCCTGAGGGTTGGGGTTAGGAGGGATGGTAGTACTACCCCTGGGGGTTGGGGTTAGGAGGGATGGTAGTACTACCTCTGAGGGTTGGGGTTAGGAGGGATGGTAATACTACCCCTGAGGGTTTGGGTTAGGAGGGATGGTAGTAATACCCCTGAGGGTTGGGGTTAGGAGGGATGGTAGTACTACTTCTAAAGGGTTGGGGTTAGGAGGTATGGTAATACTACCCCTGAGGGTTGGGGTAAGGAGGGATGGTAGTACTACCCCTGAGGGTTGGGGTTAGGAGGAATGGTAATACTACCCCTGAGGGTTGGGGTTAGGAGGTATGGTAATACTACCCCTGAGGGTTGGGGTTAGGAGGAATGGTAGTACTACCCCTGGAGTTGGGGTTAGGAGGGATGGTAGTACTACCCCTGAAGGTTGGGGTTAGGAGGAATGGTAATACTACCCCTGAGGGTTAGGGTTAGGAGGTATGGTAATACTACCCCTGAGGGTTAGGGTTAGGAGGAATGGTAGTACTACCCCTGGAGTTGGGGTTAGGAGGGATGGTAGTACTACCCCGGAGGGTTGGGGTTAGGAGGGATGGTAATACTACCCCTGAGGGTTGGGGTTAGAAGGGATGGTAGTACTGTTTGGGAGAAGGATACTGTAGACCGCTAATTAGGAGAATGATTGACACTGGCCCAAAGGTAAACATGCATCTGTTGGGGGGAGGCATGCGTCCTGGTGGGAGATGATCAGAGGAGGCATGTCCTATCATAGGAGATGTCAGATAGAGATAAAACCACATTTTTTATCATTTTTACCCTCATATTTATATACATCAGCAGCTTGTCGGCTATCTCGGCTTGTTTTTGTTAATGTCGATATGAGATAGGACCTGTCTGGTATCAGCCCACCTATATGTCCCTTCGTGTTTCCTTGTATACATGTAGATAGACTCTCGGCTCCTTAGATTGGCTAATTTAGATAGCAATCACTCAAGTCTCTTGTTGACATTTCATCCTAATGTAAAAAAGGTTTCAGTTTTACAGGCAAAAATATACAAGTCAGCCTCCACAATGTGATGTTTACATCAATAATAGAAATAGAAATGGCAGAATATTTGTTTTTGATATACTGCAATTTTGATCAGAATAATTGCTCAAATGCAGTGCCATTTTATTTTTGTATAGAAGTTAGAGAGAGCTTATTCAACAAACTTTTTACAAAGAACAAGAAATATGCAAAGAAATTTTATAAATATATTATCAGATACACAAGTGTATATTGAAAGTTAGAATTCCCTTTGATTGGTACATGATGTTGTGTAAACAAAGGTGTTAGAACGAGACCAAACCCTAATTCCTTCATTTAGTACAGATTTATCAAATTAGTGTCAACAGTTTTCATATTATTTCACAGCTATTTAGTACAAAAGTCACTAGTACACCAGAATTTGATTCTTTTCCCAGATTTATGCCATAATTTGGTATGTGCCCTAACTTGTGGGTACTGAAATGTGGGCAGTAATATCCTACAGTTACCAATTGTCTTATTTAATAACTGTCAGCCTCCGTACCAGCATACCTCGGTGGTGTATCAGTGTTTAGGGGTTGTTTGGGTGACTGAGGTCCCACACATTACGGGATATTTGACTTTAATTGTTACTGTGCTCAGTGGATACCCCCAGATGTGCTCCTCATTTATAGATTGTTAACAGTTTTGATTAGACCTTGGTACACTGCTGTGGCATTAATTGGTACTAGGGAGGGGTAATCCTTGTTGACTAGTGTCAGTCAAAACCACTGTGTCGGGAGGGGGGGACAGAGGAGGGGGAGGAACAGAGTAGGGGGAGAAACAGAGAAGGGAGAGAAACAGAGAAGG
>NW_018405816.1:498410-498526 GCF_002113885.1 Mizuhopecten yessoensis
GGGAGGAACAGAGGAGGGGGAGGAACAGAGGAGGAGGAGAAACAGAGGACGGGGAGAAACAGAGTAGGAGAGGGAAACAGAGGAGGGGGAGAAACAGAGGAGGGGGAGGAACAGAG
>NW_018405816.1:498858-498950 GCF_002113885.1 Mizuhopecten yessoensis
AACAGAGGAGGGGGAGAAACAGAGAAGGGGGAGAAACAGAGGAGGGGAGAAACAGAGGAGGGGGAGAAACAGAGGATGGGGAGAAACAGAGA
>NW_018405816.1:500347-510439 GCF_002113885.1 Mizuhopecten yessoensis
AGGGGGAGAAACAGAGTAGGGGGAGAAACAGAGTAGGGGGAGAAACAGAGGAGGGGGAGAAGCAGAGGAGGAGGAGAAACAGAGGAGGGGGAGGAACAGAGGAGGGGGAGAAACAGAGGAAGAGGAGAAACAGAGAGGGGGAGGAACAGAGGAGGGGTAGGAACAGGGTAAGGGGGAGGAACAGAGAAGGGGGAAAAACAGAGGAGGAGGAGAAACAGAGAAGAGGGAGGAACAGAGTAGGGGGAGAAACAGAGAAGGGGGAGAAACAGAGGAGGGGGAGAAACAGAGGAGGGGGAGGAACAGAGAAGGGGGAGAAACAGAGGAGGGGGAGGGAGGGTTATATATTAGAGAGTACAAGTGTATTAGGTATTGTATGTTGTAGATTTCAATGTCATAACCTTTGTGTTGAGAGGGGGAGAAACAGAGGAGGGGGAAGCAAATTAGACATTAGAGAGTATAAGTGTATTAGGTATTGTATGTTGTAGATTTCAATGTCATAACCTTTGTGTTGAGAGGGGGAGAAACAGAGGAGGGGGAAGCAAATTAGACATTAGAGAGTATAAGTGTATTAGGTATTGTATGTTGTAGATTTCAATGTCATAACCTTTGTGTTGGGAGGGGGAGAAATAGAGGAGGGGGAAGCAAATTAGGCGATAGAAAATATCGGCAATTTCAATTGTAGATTTCATTATTGTTCAAAATCACTATGTCTGGAGGGGGCGAAACAGAGGAGGGGGAATTAGACATTAGAAAACTTTTTTTTTTTACTTTTCATCCTAGATTTCAGTGTTTAATATAGTCATTACCGCTGTGTGATGAAGGAGGAAACACAGACATGGGTCTAAAATTTAGACATAAATAGGAAAATATTGTGTGTTACGAATTATTGACCGAAGTGTAAGTCCTGACTTACCACTATAGAGAAAATGTTTGGGTGTGTTTGTGTCGAGGCAGATTTTACTTACAATTGTTTTTAAAGATGAGTTGGTTTTGTGCTGGTAAATTACATTCTAGACTATTACGATAGACAATGCAGAAACGTAATTATAATTCTTGAGTCAAGATCATGTTTTTGAATACAAATACAGACAGTGATAAGGTATTTCAGTTCAGGAGTCTGATCTTGGTTAACATCAGTATCAACAGTATTTACTGCATATTCAAGATATCAGAAATACCAAAAACATGTATACGTACATAGCATTATACATGATGTAATTCAAAAAGTAGAGATAGTTTACAGATCCTATGGGAATGTTTTTTCCAAAAGTTGAGTTTTGTGTGTGTCATCGTACATACTCCACTGTTCTCAGTGTTTACGTACACTTACATACGTCAGTGTAGTGTACAGGGGCATCACCGCAATTCAGAAATACACACAAATATTTCAATTATTCTGAAACTTTATGATTTCATTCCACTGTAAGCTCTCCTTATGTATCCGATTCCATTTTAACGACATTCCAAGATATTGGAGTGAGTTATCTAATCACTTGACTTATTGGTTAGTTGTGTAACATATTCACCAGAACATTGACCTATACAAATTCGTAACATTTTCCTTCTTATTATTGGATAAAGTGATAGCTCTGAAGAAATTATCTTTCTTACCAAAACAAATTTTTCATCATAGAAAAATGTCTTGTCACAGAAAATGATAAAAGTACACAGAAACTTAGAATATATGACAGGAAAATGACCTTGAACTTCCCCTCTAAGGGTATTCTTATTGACCTTTGACCTGTTGCAGTGACTTCAATGAAGATTAACTGTTTGATAAGTACAAATTTAGGGTCCCAAGTCTACCATTAATGGTGGCCAGTATCGTGTATCAGGTATCTAGTGCCCCTTTGTTTACATCTGTAATAGACATAAATTTTAATCTGGTCTTTGAAATGGCTGTAAATGTGGTTAGATAGTGGGAGGGGGAGAGTGTAATGTGCCTCGAATAATTGGCTGCTAATTAACAGGTTGGTATGGGTTACCTAACTTAGCTCCTGATCCCCAAGTGTGGTCTGTAGAATGTTACGCTGGGGACACATGGCCAGTGGCTTGGTGTTGCCTTATAAAGATCAAGTTCCACGCTGTGTATTTGACCAGATACCTAATCCTGTAGTTAAGTTGAGTTACATACTCTGTTACACCACGATAACTAAACCACAGGATAAGTAACATGTGGCCTGAGGTTTCAGGTTTGGACACTTTCTTCTAAGTTTTTGTGAATTTAGATATTGAAGGAATATAGAAGGTTAAAAATATCTGCACTTTTGATGTGTTTTTGTCGTTTTTAAAAATAAAGTTTCCCTTTAAATTTTTTGTATTTGAAACACATTCTGATATATCTCTTTACAGCTAATAAGCTTTGACAATTACGATGATAATATCATAATACCGTCTGTTTAGAGATAAGATTTTTTAACTTTCGCTGGGATATTTTGTAGGAGTCCAGTATCATTTTCGGGAGATAAATGTTTATCTACAGTTTTATACCTATCTGATGTGGTTCTACAGAGTAAAACATCTCGTAAATCTGACTATTTTAACATGGAATCCTGCAGAATGGAGAGGGTGAGCCAGCTGGGAGGAGTTAGGTAATGTCCGACTATGATGATGTCACAGTTTACACTAATTTAACAAAGACTCCACATACACATTTCATAATTTATTGCTGTAACTCTATATTTCAGATTCTCAGATAAAAAAAATATATCAAATTTTCTAATAAACTGTCTGGGGGAAAAAGTTGAATTTCATTGATTGTGGTTTTTCAATTCTACACCAGCTGTGATTGGTGGTTCTAAACAACCATGTGTCCGCCGCAGGCTGTTTATAAGAGTCAGGATTTATAAAAGTATATGTTTATTTTTATTTCAATATTATAGGATTTAATATAGTGTAGGTTCAGTTAAAATGTTTTATGTTTAATTCCCCCCCCCCCCCACCCCCCAAATTATGTGACAGATTGATATGAATTGATAATTTTGTTTCTGAATCAAATTAGAATATATGTCTATACATTTTACATGGTATATATGAAAATCTATTTGATACTTTTAAGAAAGAAAATCGAACACAGAAATATTTATTTACAATATCAGTTAATGATTCTAATTTTGATTTAAAGCTTTGCTGAGTGTAAAACGGTTCCTTCACATTTTTACCCATCCCTCGTAGAATGTAAGTATCAACTGTTAGATAAATCGAGACATACCTTTGTGATGAATGTTTCACATTTATTAGAATACCTCCCAAAAAAGCATCTTAAATTGTATCCCTGTTGGCGATAGATAATGAAATCTAACTTTTGCAGGTGGCCATTACAGTTTTCTCTTTAAACTATCACCTACCTTCCTAATTAGTCTCAGTTGGGTTTTGTGGTTTCATGGAGGAGGGAGGGGGGCTAATTGTTGGAATTGAAGGTACTGCTGTATACCTAAGGATCGCCCGGGTCGTTACAATTTGTTCTGTAAACCACAACACGACCACAAATGGGAGCTCTTTCTGTGTACTTTGAGTACAGTGTAAAGTAAAACTATACTTATCAGTGTGTACACATTACCTAATGGGAGCTCTTTCTGTGTACTTTGAGTACAGTGTAAAGTAAAACTATACTTATCAGTGTGTACACATTACCTAATGGGAGCTCTTTCTGTGTACTTTGAGTACAGTGTAAAGTAAAACTATACTTATCAGTGTGTACACATTACCTAATGGGAGCTCTTTCTGTGTACTTTGAGTACAGTGTAAAGTAAAACTATACTTATCAGTGTGTACACATTACCTAATGGGAGCTCTTTCTGTGTACTTTGAGTACAGTGTAAAGTAAAACTATACTTATCAGTGTGTACACATTACCTAATGGGAGCTCTTTCTGTGTACTTTGAGTACAGTGTAAAGTAAAACTATACTTATCAGTGTGTACACATTACCTAATGGGAGCTCTTTCTGTGTACTTTGAGTACAGTGTAAAGTAAAACTATACTTATCAGTGTGTACACATTACCTAATGGGAGCTCTTTCTGTGTACTTTGAGTACAGTGTAAAGTAAAACTATACTTATCAGTGTGTACACATTACCTAATGGGAGCTCTTTCTGTGTACTTTGAGTACAGTGTAAAGTAAAACTATACTTATCAGTGTGTACACATTACCTAATGGGAGCTCTTTCTGTGTACTTTGAGTACAGTGTAAAGTAAAACTATACTTATCAGTGTGTACACATTACCTAATGGGAGCTCTTTCTGTGTACTTTGAGTACAGTGTAAAGTAAAACTATACTTATCAGTGTGTACACATTACCTAATGGGAGCTCTTTCTGTGTACTTTGAGTACAGTGTAAAGTAAAACTATACTTATCAGTGTGTACACATTACCTAATGGGAGCTCTTTCTGTGTACTTTGAGTACAGTGTAAAGTAAAACTATACTTATCAGTGTGTACACATTACCTAATGGGAGCTCTTTCTGTGTACTTTGAGTACAGTGTAAAGTAAAACTATACTTATCAGTGTGTACACATTACCTAATGGGAGCTCTTTCTGTGTACTTTGAGTACAGTGTAAAGTAAAACTATACTTATCAGTGTGTACACATTACCTAATGGGAGCTCTTTCTGTGTACTTTGAGTACAGTGTAAAGTAAAACTATACTTATCAGTGTGTACACATTACCTAATGGGAGCTCTTTCTGTGTACTTTGAGTACAGTGTAAAGTAAAACTATACTTATCAGTGTGTACACATTACCTAATGGGAGCTCTTTCTGTGTACTTTGAGTACAGTGTAAAGTAAAACTATACTTATCAGTGTGTACACATTACCTAATGGGAGCTCTTTCTGTGTACTTTGAGTACAGTGTAAAGTAAAACTATACTTATCAGTGTGTAAACATTACCTAATCATTATGTAATGATTGCATGTCTCCCTGATCACCAATAAATTTGTTCCCTCTCAATTTATTTTTTCTTCTATGTACTTGCAAAATCATTCTGGAGGGAGACTCCCCATATTTTTGTCTTTATTTTTTTCTTTTGAAATTGTCAAAATTTACTTAATTTTTAAGCCCAAATTCCATTATTTGTTCCGTAGATCATAATATACTTTGACATTTAAACTGAAGGCACCCACCCTGTTCCCAGGACATTTGCCAAAGTGGAGAGGGGGCTTATTTGCGGTCAAATACGGTATAACATTTTACTCTTCAGAAAATTTTAGAATGACATTGTGATTATTTTTTTACTTGATTTGAAGAATTTATGATTAATTTTGGTAAATATATATTTTTTTACGCATTTGAAAGAAAAAAAACTCTTGCTTTGTTTTTGTTTTGATTTTGTTTGACAATATATGTACCGTATCTATGAATTACTTCAGGAAAATGTAATTCATTTATATGACATATTATCAATGAAACAATGTTTCTAAAAAAAAATCATGAAAGTGTATTTCTCTAAACATGCAGTGTTTTAATTAGGATGAGGTTGGTAATGCAATTTATCTTTATAACTGGTACACAATAAAGCTATGCATTTTGTACATCCTAGTCATTTAGAAGTGATTTATGACGGAGACCACCTCTGATCAGAGGGAGAGCTGTAAACTGTAAAAAGGAGATCTACTCCATTCCGTGGTGGAGAGATTTAGTCGGCCTCTCTACACCGGTGAATTTACAGGTGTGTTGACAAACAGATTACAGATTTACATCTAAAAACAATACACTATTGGTGTCTGCTTCTCACTGAGGCGGCCAACTTTATCCCGGTTATCATCTACATGTGCCTCATTGGAGGAGAGGGCAAACTGTAGCCCCAATGATGAATGATTTTGATTTGGATTCACCCATTATGTCTCCACTGTACTTCCAATAGGAAGGCACTATCACAGACCACCCATAGCACTGTCAGTGTAGCCACAGAGTGCAAGTGAGGGGGTGATCTCCCTTAAATAATCACAATTCCTAACCCCAGGTGGCAGCACTTGTTCATAAATCAATTCCATGAAGGCAGGGTGGTGGGAAATGGACAACTGATTATCTTTGATAGCTGCATCCTCTGTTATAACCATGGGTGACCGGTGCATATGATAAATTGACCTGTTGAGATATGGGGGTCTAACTGGAATAATATGGGTGATCTCCCTTGTCTGTCACCATCCCTGAACCAGGTGGCGTCCCCAGTGTTCCAAACATCAAAGTTCAGGGAATGTATTAAATGAAATGCAAGAACTCTGATGGACGCACTGTATGCTGGCTTACATGATGAATGGCCATGATGATATGTGCAGTTATGAAAATATAATCAAATGAGTTATCTTTCATTTTTATCACCCTATCCACAAAATGGCATAATTAGTACAGAAACTAAGTTACCAAGTAATCAAGAAAGAAAGACGAAATTTTAGATAAAATAAATTGAACTTTTACCACACAATTAAATTTTGATTTCAAAACTCAACGTTGCTATTTAAACAATTTTATAAGTTAACTGTTATGGAAAATAAATGTGTTTTCACATTAACCAGACGAAGCCTCCCAGTTAAACGAAGTCTTATGTAAATGCCTCAAAATTAGTTTTGTGAAGAAATATTCAAAATCATTTTGATATAACATAATTACAAACTTAATTGATATCCTGTATCACAAGCAGAATAGATAGTCTTCCCTTTGATATATGTCCACAATCACTCACCAGATGGCACCTGCACGATCACATCAAAAGCGTAGAATTTCAAAAATTTAGAAAACTGCAAATGAAAATGGCTAACTGATGATAGTTAGGGGGGATGTGTATTACCAGTGGGGGTTGTTTTACCTGATGAATTGGCCTATAGATGTTTGTAATAGGGATTACGGTGATGTAAGTAGGCCAGCTAATTTATTGTTTATAATCTCCCCGGGGTAACAGTGGGTGGGGTGTCTGTGACCAGGACCATCAAAGAGGAGGGATTAAGGAGGGGGAGCGAGGTAATCAACAGTCTGTCTATAGACAAGGAATACACTAACGGTCCTCTTTATCTAACATGTCTTTATAATGAGGAATGAGATTAGACTTTAAAAAGGGATTTCTGTTTTGTTTTGATACCAATGGAGGGGTAAGTTAGGTCCACATGTCCAGCTGTCTCCACCTCTGTACTTACATCCATAAACTATCACATACAACATATTACATTATATTTCAGCTGAGTTTTCTTTGTCATTAGGAACACAACATTTAATAAGGCAAATAATGAGGGTTGATAGGTAGTCATTAATGAGTTAGGCAATGCTGGCTTAAATTTAACCAAAAGAAAGAAACCAACTACAAACTAAAGAAGGGAAAGCAATAATAAAAACAATCTAAATAAGACAATCTATTATTGCTTTATTTTATAAAATTTGTATTTCAATTATACAAAAAAAAACGTTCACACCAATCAAACTAATTTGTGTGTCAATTATATATCACCATGAAGGGTAAGGAATCTTATTAAGTTCAAAGTCAGAAATATGTTAAACAGTAAAGTATTCTATGTGAAAAATGTAGATAGTATCACTTGTTTTGTTCTTAAATTGAACAAACAAGGATTTTGGCAATAATACAATTATTGTTGTACATGTATTTGCCTGATATCTTGATTGAAATATCAATTTGTTAAGTGTCCTTTTGATATAAGGATAATTAGAAGATGATATATCTTTAAGAGTCCTTCATTTCAGCATTAGATTTCCTTCCCTTTACTTAAGCATTCATGCAATGCCAGAGGCACTATTTATCCCAGAACTGCTCATAACTTCAAATACAGGAACATATTTAGGTATTAGATGTTGTTAGTTGGCAACCAAAACAAAAATTCAAATGTCCCGTACCAAGAACTCGATAACAAAATCCTCATGTTATTCTTTAATTTGTGGGCATATTTGATACACTTAACAAATCTGTTTATTGTAAATAATGAAGTGCTGTTTTGCAGTCGACCATTAGTGGCAGAAATTCCAACGATGTTAGTTTTGTTCTGGTGTCCTCGTACAAATAAACATCATGTGTTACGTTCAACAAACAAACTGGGCAGAAAAGTCCAAATTGTGTAATAATTTATTTAGTTTTACCACCATTAATAAAAACAAGAAGCTTTGTGAAATTGATGTTTCCTTGGTGTTGTTTATTTCTATGTAGGGGGTTGTTTATTTCACAAGCTGTGATGCTTTTCCTTGCTCTGGTTACCCCCACTGTAGGGCATTCCTGTGTATGGAAATGTATTGAAGATTTCAGAGTGCTATTCTAGTGTTTTAAATTCTACTTTTAAAAAGAGTTATTTTAAATAAGGCTACAATTTTACTTCTGTTCCATCTTTGATATGAAAAGGTCTCAATTGTGATTTTAAGAAACAAGTTTCAGCAAGTGTTGTGAAACGTTGGACAAAATGAGAATGGATTTTGAATTTATTTATTTTTTGAAAAAAAGGAGTGAATAATCTGTCTCATATTTTATTTTTGTATTTTCTACAGTAAATCATTTTTAAATTGTTTGAACAACACACTGTGATGTCAGATATTTCTTCCTCTATAATAAAAAGATAAACTTAATTAGACATTGCTGTCTAAAAAAAAAAAAGTCTCTGGTTATAATCTACAAACTGAAAACAATGGATATTTTTTTTATTTTTTTTTATTATCATATGAAGTCCACTTAATTCTTGTTATTTTCCACTTAACTATGCCTTATATATTAATTCGTTTATGTACATGTTCCAAAAAATTAAGATAGCATGCTGCATTTAAATAGTTGTGTCAAACAAGACCCTAAATAAACATTGCCCTGAGCAAAATCAAATACAAATATAATCCATCATTTTGTAAAACAATGTAAAAACTGAAGACTATGATACCTTAAAGCATGATTTATGTTTGTATTTTGCCAAATATTTACACCCGCGATCTGTAGTAGACATATATTTCATGTATAATGTGCGCTAAACTTTTTCGTGGTCTAGACTTAAGCTATTAAATTATTGGCATATGTAACTTTCTTGCCCAGAGAGTGAGTTTATCTTGAAAACAATTAACCTGTATTTTAAAACTTGCAATATTTGTTTTTACATTTAGATAACGTAGATTAATATAATATGCCGAGATATTGATTTCTCAATCCACTAGGAGAGATAATGAGTATTTGTTCTTGCATAAACAGATTTATTTCCCTTTCGCCTTTTTCTGTAACGGGTATTTTTTTTTTAATTTCTCAAAGCATCTCTTTCTTACTGACAATTAAAACATCATATCAGAAGTATTCATGATTTTCCCAGATTTACATTTTGTATTCGCAAGTGTCATTTTACATGTTGGGTGAACATCGGATAAAATCTAAATCTGGACGGAATTAGAATGGATTTTTTCCAACATTTTACATCACTTGCTGAAACTTGTTTCTTAAAATCATAAAGAGGTATGGCGGAAAACTGCCCGTATTTCCCTAAGTCGGCATTTATGAAAACGGGGGGGAAAATTAAGGAGTAAAACATTTCGTGTAGCAAAAATGCATACAAAAGATACAAAACCAATTGAATATGAATTTTAAAACTGCTGAGAATTTAGGTATTGCTAATATGATACTGCAAATATAGCCATATACACTATATCTATTAAAGTGATGGGTTTCCCGGACTTAAAAGAATACTTTCAACACTTTCCCATCCTAGGACCAACTTTTGAACAAACTTTTTGTGACAGTGATGTAATATGCAAAAACAAATCAAATTACGGAAAAGTCGTCCTCCTTTGGGAAAGTGCTCAAAATAATGAAAAACAGGGGTGATCAAGTTTCTCTGAACTGTGACCGGTGTTTCTCGGGTTAAATAAGTTTGTAATTGCCAATATCTATATGTTCTATGTAGCCGAATGTGTAACACAGTTTACTTGTGACTAGAAAATAAACGGTGCAGGTTCGAATCCTCCTTCAGTTATTTTTTTTTTTAATATTTAGGCATGTGATCATTTTCCCTACCAAGGCAATAGTGGGTTTTTTAAATCGATGGAAAATTTTGTTTTCATTTTAATAACATACCTATTGATTTATCAGTTTTGTTAGTAATAATTTCTTTATTATTTAGTGCGACATACTT
>NW_018405816.1:510568-514199 GCF_002113885.1 Mizuhopecten yessoensis
AAATATTTAGGCATGTGATCATTTTCCTTAATAAGGCAATAGTGGTCTTTTTAAATCGATGGACAATTTTGTTTTCATTTTAATAACATACCTATTGATTTATCAGTTTTGTTAGTAATAATTTCTTTACTATTTAGTGCTACATACTTCTATCGAAGCATGTCAACAAATCCCTGTACACGTGTACAGTACAGCTACGCTTTGTAGGTAAGACTATTTTTGATGAAAATTATGAATTGTTTTACCCTCCAACTGGCAATAGTAATTATATCAAGTGCTTAAACACCAACAAATAATGCCGAAATACCAAATATGTGGTCTGTTTACAATATTCTATTCTTAGACACGGGATTCCGATATTGCTACCTGTATAAAAAATACCTGAGGACGCGTCATAACAGTGCACGGTTGGATGCGCGCACTAGCGTAACATAGCTTTGGGGAAATAGGCATAGCAACCCGCCATATCTCTTTGTACATCTTGAAAAAGAATTATCTGAAGTGTTTTTCTGGCAACATATTATGTTTTTCTGTGAATTGGTTTGTAGATATGATATGTTTTTCTCAGAAATTAATTTATGAATACTTTTGATACTGTGCTTTAGAACTTCAACATAATCTTCGATTTCGATGTATTTATGTTTCTTTTCGAAACATCAAACTTTGGCTAGGTACCGGTACTTAAATTTCGTTAATGACAATGCTTTTAAAAAACTTTCAAAATTAAATCCCTCCTAGCAAAAGTTGGAAAAGCCCTCATAGAAGTAGTCAGCATTATTGAACTACAAAGCAGTATTGAAATTGGAACCATTACCAAAGAAATGTGGTTTTGGATAGGCTGTGAATATTAATTCTGTGCTCCTTACATAATACACAGATAGTGCACTGTACCTGTGCCTGGTGGTGCCAGCTCAGTTGTTTTAAATCCCCCCTTCAGTCTGGTACCAATTAGCCATTGTCCCTCCCCTCATATAAATTCTAATCACATTTTCATGGGAAACTCTGTCTAACAAGATTGAAAATCATGCCACTTGGCTTTATGGCTAAGCCCTAGATTCTTTCTGTATGGCATGTAATCTACCCTATGTGATGATTCGGAGGTATTAGAGAGGGATTTACTCAACATTAAGTCTCATTAAGTTAGGGGAANGGGGGGGACAAGTGTTTCCATACTCTGCCAAGTGTTGAAGGGGAGCTCCCCCACTGATTTATCTCCTCTCCCTGTGGTGTCAACATGGCTCAAGTGGTAAACACATCAGCTAATCCTCTCGCACTTAATTAACTACTGGCTCATTGTTGATTTTCTAATTCCAAACAAAAAAAATATCCAAAATTTAGTCATCACTTTTTAAATCAAAACTGACTTTCATTCAAATCCATCATATTGTTTAATTTCCCAAGCATAACAGGGAAGTGTTTTTGGATTTGATTGTTTGGCACACATCATCAGTTTACTTTGGAAGTTTGCATTGAGCTCATATTAAGGGCTCATACTTTCATTAAACGGTACTCTACTTTGAAAGAAAACCTTATTTCGACAGAACTGTTTCATTTTATATATTTTCAATAATGTTCACATTACATAATACTGCTATGCAACTTTTGGAGACCTCATGTGGAGTTTCTCAATTTTCTTCTCCAGACAGATTTGAAACCTTCTTTGTAAATACTAGTAGGAGTGTATAATGTCAGACTTAAATCAAATAATGTTACAGTTTTATTTTGTTTGATCTTTTTTTTTCTATTAAAATAATCATTCTTTGTTCCAAAAATAATTAATAAAAAATATAATTCACAACTAAAACGGTCAGTGGTATATAGGGTCTATGGAACTTGCATAAATTATCGAAGTTAGATCCTTGTAGAATACAGCCGTGGTTATCAAATTATCTCCGATATTTTCTCCATTAAGTGTGTGACTCCCTGTCAGGGAATGGGGTCCCTCAGTTTTATGAATATGAGGTATTTAAGAATCCATAAGATTCCATAAATTTAATTAAATATAACATCTCTCAGCTGTTCCAACTAATATCTTCTTCCCATGAAAAAAGGGAGTTAATTTTGTTTTACATTACGATGTGTACAAGTTGTAATTATTTTCTAAATAATATTAGGTAGCACCGATTTTAATGTTGTTCCTCTAGCAACTATAAGTGTCTGCGTTCCACCCCCAGATAAAGTACATGTATTTTATTAATACCCTATCAAAATACGGAAAACTGATTAAAAATTGTATAAAGGCGAAGTGTGCCTGCCGCAACAAGTGAAATGTCTAGCAAAGTGCAAATTTAAAATTACATCAGACAGATGAAAAGGGTCATTTTAAAAGGGAAATGTACAGAAACTTTTAGTTTGGGCGAGGCTGTTATTGAATTAAGAAATATTTGGGGGGAAAACAAAGAAAAAACATGAATTTGATTTTTCACAAAAAAAAAATCCAATGCTTCTGTTAGAAGACAAGATGCTATTTCTAAACTTGAACATTAATTATGACGACAAAGAGGTTGGGAGGTCGACAAAGAGTATATAAATCAAGGAATTGTGTTAAGTTTTAAAAAACATAATTTAGGAAGACAATTATGTGTTGACGGTGTGTGGGAAAAAGGAAGGAAAGAATGCGAATTGGGGATAACCTATGGAGGAAGGCGACGAAAATCTTCGAAAAGTGAAATTTCTGGTGGACTAGCGGGTGAGGTATAGGGTTAGGTAGTTAGTAAAACAGGGTTATACAGATGTTTTAAACAGATAACAAATGACGTGATGTCAGATGAAGTAGTCACAGGGTTGAAGTCTCACATGCTCTCCTCGTATTGGTGTTTATAGACCTCAACTAATGTCCCGGAACACAACCTTCGCAAATTTATTTGCAACAGTGAATATTTTAATAAGTTTGACAGTAAGCGCTGCAACCCTTCTTCACGGGGGCTCACTTGAGTAGCCGAGCATCATAATCTCTTCTATTTGTTTCATATCTGGGGAAAATATTATGGTAGAAATGATCGCAGCCAAGCATAGCCGGAGGCCTGAGGTGACGGTTGGTAGGCTACTTGTGTCTCATGCTTGGTTGTAACCAATGGGTTACCATTGACGATGATGTCTTTTTCAATCGTGTTGTTTGTTTAATTTAGCCGCTAATAATGTAGCCACACTTGCTCTGGTAAGTAACTGTCCCGGTGTGTAGTCATGCATGTACGGACCAGAGAAAGGGTTTTCTGGAAATTTGATTATGTTTCTTCCTTACATGTGAAATACATAGTTTGTTGTTTGGGTAGATGATGGCGTTTTAAGGTGAATGTGTTGGGCAGGTTTAAAGCGGTGTCTGACATCACACATACTGATATTACGATGTACGGACATTCCACAACCTTTTAAATCTATCTCGGTTACATGTTTACTGTCTTTGTGGTTTTAAATGTTGTTTCCTTGCAGTCTGTAAGTGTTTGGTCAGCTTCATCAGTCACCTTCGGACTATGTGATATTTAGATTAGGGTTGATAAATATTGACCAACGTACACCTCCTATATAACACTTAGGTTACAGGTGAGTAAAACTCAACGTACACCTCCTATATAACACTTAGGTTACAGGTGAGTAAAACTCAACGTACACCTCCTATATAACACTTAGGTTA